>NW_028098583.1:0-282500 GCF_016097725.1 Ips typographus
CCAAGCTAGCCGAATCATCGATTGAATAATCGACCCACCCCACAAACATTTATGGGACATTATCATAAAGGTGTTCAGTGATGTGAATGCGAAGTTTTGCTCATAGGACTAAGCCTCTATTAACTTTTCTCAGTGTTGCAGTATTTTTGTTGTTCTGCCCACGGAGAGAACCGATAATTTAGGTAAATAAAAGTGCTAATGTTGTTTAGGTATAGTTACTGAAAGGAAA
Source organism: Ips typographus (assembly GCF_016097725.1). Taxonomy (NCBI): domain Eukaryota; kingdom Metazoa; phylum Arthropoda; class Insecta; order Coleoptera; family Curculionidae; genus Ips; species Ips typographus. The sequence goes on from NW_028098583.1 coordinate 230, forward strand.
GATTTTATTAGGTTTCTTGTTAGAATAAGAACTAACTTATTATTAAAAATGATTGTAACCATGGTCCTTGGACAACTTAACTGAGTACTATGGAATACCTACTAACCATTTATTATAATGTCTTCGTATGTACACATGTAACTTTTAAATTTGTATTAGGCTAAACGATATATTTTATTTTTGTTAAAAATTTTAATTATTGTTCTATAAAACTGGGGACCAGTTTTTCTGGGGCGGAGGCATATTGTCACGACTAGCGTGACGTGTTGAATTTAATTCAACTTATTTGCCTGAGATCTCGTTTCAGCGTGAAATAAAACACAGTTACTTTACCATCAAGTTCTATTGAATACGTACTTAAACCTAACAACTCCTACCTTACTAACTAGTAAAATAACAGGTTTCCTAACCCAACGAAAACGTTACTAACTCCCAATAAAATCTATAAACCAGGCGTAAATTAATACAAACAAGAAGTACAATAAACATACTTACATCTCGATAGAAACAGAATCTTGGAGAGAGGCTTGTCACTTGGAGCGCGGTTCGCGATTAACTTTACTTGAGCGTTACGGACATGTCTAATTGACATTTGCGGTTCGATCACCAACGTAGTGCACAGCAAAACTGACTGACTGGACAGAACTGGACTGAACTGACTGAACCTTCTTTAGGTACAACTTCCTTTTATAGCATTCCAGACACTGGTTCCACCAACAAAACCCCAGACCTGGCCTCGTCTAGCCGACAACTCGTGACGACCTTCGACCATCGTACTGGAAAACATTCCACATTATTTCGCAAATTCAGCAAATGCATCTTAATTGCAGTTGCACTCCGACCGCATTCCACAATTTTAATGTTTCCGCTCAAGTAATATAAACATTCCACATTTTTAATGTTTCCTTTCAAGTGAAATAACTTTGATTTATTATCCTTCGTGACATTGCCCCTTCTCCATGAAACTGGCCCTCCAGTTTAAACCAAGAGAGGTAATTCCTATATTTGACAATTCTAATTACTAACCTAAGTTATCGCTAGCCTTATATAAATTCATCTTATTATATCTCATTTGAAAAATGGAGTAAGCGAAATTTTTAATTTTACTTTTTATCATATATTTTCTAAAATGCTTACTTTCTCCATTTTCCGTCATCGCTTCGTCGTACCCAAAACTTATAATAACCTAATCATTAACTAACCCTTAAATTAACATAACACATTGAAACCTTGGGTAGCCCTTAAATATGCACCATATATTTCATATAAGTAGCTCTGATGTTGCGACTTTTATTGCGCCATTGTTCGCACAAAAGTTTGTCACAATCATATATTGCCCTGACTATGACTTAACACATCGTCTTCCACTGTCACCAAATAGTCCATAGCTGAAGTCTAGCAATGTCCTTCCATACTCCATAGTCCTCTCTGCTTAGGCTTTATTTTCATCATGTGGTTGACTCTGGGATACTGTTAAATGTCATCTTCAATGGTCGTCCAATACTGGCTTTGCACAGCGCCATTAGTACATTGGCTTCTTTGGCTCCCTCAAGCGGTTTTTACATGTAATGAAAAAAGAACAAAGGTTATGCGTTACTTAAGGCTTAATAATAACATATAATAATATATAATATTACACGCAATTTCTTTTATATCTCAATTAAATTAATAACCTTCAACCGAGTAATTTTATTCACTGGTATACCTCAAACCGATTGCAATAACTTCTGCATATGTTTAACTAATGTCCCAATTTCCATATCAACTAAGTTGTTTTAAAAACTGGAACATTGACCGTTCTAACTTCATTTCAAATCCGTGCGGAGAAATATTTTATTTATCCAAACAAAAAATAATTGACGATAACGTTTGATTGCTTCTTCCCTAGATATCTGTAAACAAAAATAAGAAAGTAAATTATTAAAACGTAACACAAAACAAAATTTACGGTTGTCTAATGACCCTATGGTTTGAAATGCACTCTACCTAAGTAGTGTAAACAACCTATACTCGGTTTATTTGTCTTGTCAGCGGTTTTGAGTAGGTCAGGGTAACGCTTGTGTCATCATTATCATATTAATAACAGTGACGTACTGACGCCTTTTAAAACTTATTACGCCTGTATTAACTTTACCCATCTTACCTTTAATTAAACAAGAAAAATGGTTAAATATCATTTATTTTCTTCGTGCTACAATAGTCATATTATATATAAACTTTAAATATATAGTATACATAAATAAATAATAATAATATATTGTATATATTGATATAAAATATTGAACAATAATTGTTTCACTTGTCTTGTTCGGTTTGGGTCCCTCCGGGTTTCGCCTGATCAGTGTTTAACTGGTCCTCATTTCTTTCCTCACGTATAGGCACTTGATATGGTGCCGTACCACGTACACGTGTACGATTTTTTGTCTTCGAAGAGGCGTGGCAGCCACCTGCCGAGTCCAATTTGTCATGTTTGCTGTATTTAGTGGTGGCTCAACGGGATTCCAATTCTGTCGCAAAGTCACCCTCGGCACTTCAACTAATGTAGGTTCACCTCTTGATGGCACCCTAAATGGATGTCCCATCATTCTTGGTGGTAAATGGGGTCGGGGAGGTTCATGTAGTTCACGCCGCCTGAATTGTGAATTCCTTCTGAACGAACAAACATTGCATGCGCAACCATCCATAAACAGACTTCCCCAAATTTCCCAAAATTGTCTTGGTTGATAGAATGGCACCCTCGGAGGTGCGCAGATTGCACAACCACATCTTTCCGTAGGGTTTCTTCCTTGTCTCGTCAATAAATCAATATGTATCATCTGGTATTCCATGTGAATTATCTGGGTCCAAAGTGCTAGTAACGCCTTTGTGACTCCCAAATACACTATTCCTGGTCGCTGTATTTCTTGATGTAACTCCCATAAATGGTATAACGCCATGTCATATAAATGTAACTTAACATTTATGTCCGTAACACATCGGCATAATATAGAAACATCACAATCCACTCCATTTTTTATAAACTCTCGATCGGTATTTTTTCAAGGAAACGCACTCGCGGTACTATCACGGTACTTCGCTAACTAAAATGCAAATCACAGCGATGGAATTATTTATATTCTCTTAATTTCATGTCAGCACTTTTACGGGACAAGTGCGGTCGCATATTATTCATTTGATGCATTTGTTTCGACCGAATACATTATGCTGATATTCAAAATTATCCAACACTAAAATAAAACGAAAACTCGTTATTTTAATCTGCCTATCCCCCCATTATCACATACCCCTGACATTTATATTTATTCAAGTATTTACTTGTTCGGCACCTATGGCATTTCCCGATATATTTAACGTCCCTCGTATTTTTTGTCTAAGTATGCCATTTTAATTATATCATTTTTTCCATTGTAGTCAAATAACTTGTAACACGCGCGCTTAGATAATCATTTTACACACTTTTGGTGTAACTGCGGAAAATTAGACTAATATCCGTTCGTGAATCTTTCAATTGGCCATTAAATTCAGACGCGGATAGAGAATAAAAATCCCTGAGCTCAGTAACTTCAAATTTAGGTACCACTCGGTATGTGAAGTTTGTACCCAACAAACGTAATATTTTCATTTCAACAAAATTATTACTTTGTATACAAAGTGTTACAATCTTTATGTCAGTTAGGGTAGACGGTGCCTTATTATCGTTTATTTATTTTACTTATACAGCACTGCATTCACAGCAGTTTTGTCATTTTATGGACGAAACGGTCCTTCACTTTTTTCCTCTCCAGTCACTTTCTTTGTGTGCCTTTGCGAGTGCAGTCGTTTTTTTCTTTTTACTCCATTTGAGTGTAGTAGTGTTTTTTTTTTTTCGTGTTTTCATCATGAACCGTAAGTAAATTTGTTGGCTTTGTTATTCACATTATAAAGTAATCCAATTTGTTGTTCTTTTCAAAACTAAAGATCCACAATCTTGCCCCCCAAGTGACAACCAAACTGGGTTTGGTAGGGGTTGCCGTCTCCGGGACTTCCGGAGACTTTCAACGATGCGCCGCCCTGGTGAAGGGCTCGCCGACGTTTGGTCTGATAATGACAGGGACATTGGTGCCAGGTCCGCTTCACCGTCCATTGGGCGCCACCAGGGTGTTACTTATCCGTCACCCTCATCTAACACCTCTGCGTGGGGGTCACCAGTACCAACAAGGCCATCGACGCCCCCGGTCCGCAAAGAGCGGCTTCCGAACGGGATTCCTGCTCCAACGGGGGACAATAATATTGAGGAGACAACCTCAGGAGACAGCAATTCTCCAACTTGGTGGTCTGGTGACCAGGTAACCATAAATGATACTGGTCACCGCATCTACTTCCACCACCACCATTACTGATTTTTTTTTTTTTTTTTTTCACATTACTTTTATTTTTCAATTTTATTGTATTTTTTGTAAATGTGTAATTTTAATTGTATTTTTTTTCCCTCTTATTATTGTTATTATCTTTTTTTTTTTATTATTATTTTATCTTATTTCGTTTTGTTTGTTTCCTTTTTTTTTCTTTAGTAGTAATATACTCTTTAGTTATTCAAAGTTGTCTCTTTTGTGTGTTTTTCCCATCTTTTTTCCTTATAAAGGCGTGCATTCTGGGGTCCAGGGATCATAATAGGGTAATATTCTGCTTACGTGAACAACTTCTCTTTTTGCTTTGTCTGATCTGCCTTTCTGTATCTCATAGTCCACGTCCGACATTTTTCGTCTTATATAATAAGGTCCGAACCATTTAAGCAGCAATTTTTCACTTTTCCAACTTTCCTTACCGGGGTGAAAACTTTCACTTGGTCACCCTCATTAAACTCCACATGTCTATGTTTACAATCATAGCGAAGTTTATCTATGTTTTGTCGTCTTTTTATGTTTTCAGCAGCAAAATTACGTATTGCCAGACTAGTTTCCCTCATTTGATTGCTATTAAGAGATTCAGTATGCGGCATAATGTTCGCTTCAGTTGGTAAAATAGGTTCTCGTCCATATACTAACATAAAGGGCGAGAACTGCGTGCTGTCTTGTTTCCCTGAATTATAGGCAAAAGTTACATGTGGTAAGTATTGGTCCCAATTTGACTGATTTGTGTTGGTGTACATTGCCAACATATTTGCAAGAGTCTTATTAAATCGCTCCGTAAGACCATTTGTCGCTGGATGATATGCCGTTGTAAATTGGCTTGTAGTGCCCATTTCTTTCAATAGTTTCGTCACCAATTCTGATTGAAACACTTTTCCTCTGTCACTTAATAATTCCTTAGGCGCTACATGTCTTGTAATTATTTTTTCCAAAATAAATTTTGCTACCGGCCCTGCTTTTCCACTTGGTAACGCCTCAGTTTCTGCCCAACGTGTTGCATAGTCTGTTGCTACCACTATCATGGTTTTACCATTGCTACTTCGGCGAAAAGGGCCTAAAAGGTCAATCCCCCTTTTCAAATGGTGTTCCCACAGGAATTGGGTGTAAAAATCCTATCGGCTTTTGATTTTGCTGACCTTTTCTAGCTTGACAATCTGGACAACCCTTAACAAAATTTTCAACGTCTTTTTGCAACCCTTGCCAATAATACCGTTGCTTAATTTTTGATAGCGTTTTCGCTATTCCCAAATGACCACTCAGCGGTTCCGAATGGTGAGAATACAAAATTTCTCCCACTAACTGTTGCGGTATTACCAATAGCTTATTTCGACCTAAATCATTCGGATTTACTCGGTATAAAATTCCGGATTCAATCCTGAAGTTTTTTGCCTGCTTACGTAAACCAATTGTAGCATTTTCCGGGTTTTTGATTGTCATTATTATTTGGGAAATTTTTTCATCTTTCTTCTGTAACTCCTCAATATTACGAGTATCCAAAATAAATGTTGGTATTTCTTCAACGTCGTGTTTATCCGTATCTGGTTGCAGTACCGGATATCTACTTACACAGTCAGCGTCTTTGTGCGCAATTCCTGATTTATGGCACACCGTGTAATCAAATTCCGACAGTTTTAATGACCATCTAGCTAATCGACCCGTGGTGTCTTTTAATGTCTTTAGCCAACATAAAGCATGATGATCAGTTACGATTTTTACAGGTTTACCATAAATAAAGTGTCTTAAGTATGAAAGTGCCCATATAACTGCTAATCCTTCTAATTCAGTTATAGAATAATTTTTCTCCGCTTTGCTAAGACTTCTGCTTGCGTAAGCGATAGGGTGTAACTTATTTTTTGTGTCTTCCTGCAATAATATAGGACATGTCTCAATCACAGTATGTCTCAATATAGGACATGTCAATTATCACAGTAAGTTTTACAAAGTGATTTGAAATAATGGAGAGTGAAAAGAAGTGTATTCTACTGAAGAAATTCAGAAAATCGCACCCGGGTATAAAGGAAAACCGGAGAATTTTGATCCCGCCAAGGGAAAGAAACGATTCGTCCAAAAACCAAAAGGGGAGCGGAAAACTACACTGCCACCACCTGCCAATTTAAATGCAACACCGACACCACAGCGAAACGATTCGATAATCTCAGAAGCGATTTTCGGTATTGACGTAACGGTGACGGAAATAGCGCCAAGACAGGTGTTTTCTGCAAATTATGCCAAAAGTCGACATAGCAACAGAAACGTATGACGCCATGAGAGTAGATGAGAAGCAAATTGATCGAGTGATTGCTCGAGAAGAAGTTTCGTACTACGCTACTGCGTTAATGCAACTAAAGCTCATTGAGACAAAGGCAAAGCAGGGAGACCAACACCTCACTAGCGCGGAAAAAGATCTACGGAAAGCTACTTCCGATGATGTATTCAATGTCCCTCAGACGCTATTTACTTATTTAAAAGAAATAGGAACGTACACGGACAAAATGGGCAAGGAGACCAGACTCGAAGTGCCGCCACTACCAACTACGGTCGTGCAAAACTTCGGAGGTTACCACGCGGCAGAAATAAACACTGACACGCACGCCCTATTTGAAGAAGTACCATCATTAGGAATTGCTGGAGACATGGTCATGGCTTTGGCATCGGACGATGCTGAACCCGTACCAAACTTCCGAATAGGAAGACCAGCTGGCACCGTGTTCACAAACAATCTCATTGGAAGATTTTATCCAATTGGACCGAGGAGACCAGAAGTCAAGCAGCGATTAGCGGGTTTCGGAATAACAGTAAATCACTTTACTGAATATGTTCCTGGAACGCGTTTTAACCTTCGTTACTTGCGGTCAATTTCAGATATACTCGGAAAGATGGAAACTTTCAGAAATGAGAAAGTAACAATGAAGAACCTGAGCCTCTCCGGAGGAGAAACGCAGGTAATAAAGACTCAGCCTATGGACACTAATGAGGCTGGAAGCTGGAGAGAAAGAAGCGTACAAGCACTCTCAGCAGCAACGAGCTCCACCGCAGTCATGGGGCAGCAAATGTGTTTGGGTTCCAGTTATATAAAGAGTGGACCCGGAGAAACACGAGCAGCCAAGATTGCAAACTGGAGTTGTATCATGGGTGCAGGATGGAATATGCCTGACGATTGGTACAATAATCGGAATATACGGCGAAACTTGCCTGATGGTATTGGTACCAGCAGGTTTAGAGCCATCTCTCTACGGCAAGACATCATTATGTCAAATGTGGTCAGAAGAATGATCAAAACGCCGAGATAGAGAAAATTTTGCGAAGCAAAGATTTGGTCGAAAGACAGACGCCCACTTAATTGTGGTTAAAACTGCGGACTCAAAGCATGCAAAAGAACTGGACTCAACTGAACTGAACCCCTCTCTAGGGTGCAACCTCTTTTTTATAGCATTCCAGACACTGATTCCACCAATCAAAACTCCCAGACCTGGCCTCGTCTAGCCGACAACTCGTGACGACCTTCGACCATCGGTACTTGGAAAACATTCCACATTATTTCGCAATTCAGCAAATGCATCTTAATTGCAGTTGCACTCCGACCGCATTCCACAATTTTAATGTTTCCGCTCAAGTAATATAAACATTTTTTAATGTTTCCGTTCAAGTAATAAATTTGATTTATTATCCTTCGTGACAGTATGCTTTCTTTACCAGAAGCTAATGTAATGGACATTAAATGTAGTCGTCTTAACAGATATCAATATCTTAATCAGTTAGTTCAATCCTTTTGGGCTAGGTGGAGCGACGAATATTTACATACTTTGAATCGTCGCTCTAAATGGCATATAGATAATAATAAGTCTGTTAGAGTTAGTGATTTAGTAATACTACATGAAGACAATGTTGCGCCTTTAAAATGGACATTGGGGCGAGTGATAAATGTGTTTCCAGGTTGAGACGGTGTTGTGAGAGTAGTGTCAGTGCTAACATCTAAAGGTGTTTTTAAAAGAGCCATCACAAAAATCTCAATTTTACCAATTGAGTAGTGCTTCTCCAATTTTTTGTGGTATTTTGATATTTAGCATAGTTTTGCTATTTTAGATTTAGTAATGTTTGTTGTTTTGCTTTTAAGTAATATTAGCGTTGAAAGTATGCAATGCCTTTCAAGGGGGGCGGTATATGTTGCGGTTAGAATAAATAAACAGTATCAACTACTCCCTCCCCAATATGTCACGTGTACAACGCGCCATGGGCGGCCATCTTGAATGTAAGACTAGTTGTTTAAGAATAAGTGTACGAGGAAGAAGCCAGTTGGTGGTCTGGAGCTTTCCCGCCAAGTTTTTTAATTGAATATAGTTTCAGTTTGTTAAGAAAGAGTGTTATTAAAATTATAAATATACAGTCCACTTAATAGCTATTTTGGGCAGCAGTAAGCCCAACAAAATCAACGTTACTATCCCTAGCCAAAAGAAAATAATACCTAAAATTTCTTTTATAGCCCACACATTATTTTCCTCAATCTGTATCATACCCCAAAAGATACAATAAAAAAAAAACTCAACTATTGTTTTTCATCCATCTCAAACAGACCGGCGCACAGAGGGGCAAGATTCAAAATTTGTGGCACAAATGTTTGTTCTCGTTTCTTCTTCAAGTAAAATGATTAACAGAGGAAATTAGGAAAATTTTTAGGTAACTAAATTATATAAAAACAAAAACAGTAGAGAAATAATGTGAACATTTCATAAACAATACGTTGACATTTTTATGTATCACAAAGTCCTATTCAAAACAAAACTTAACACAGTTCCACATCAGAATCACTGTCCTCATCACTAGAGTTCATTTGATCATATTCCGATTCATCTTCTTCTGGGGAAAGTAAGTCCAGAACTTCCTTCTCAAATGACTTGCTTTTCTTCTTGGGTAATTTTCGTATACTAGAAATTGCCGGATCCGATGTTACCAAAAGTCTTTTAAACACATCTTCAAGTGTTTGCTGTCTAGAGCATTTACGAGCATAACCTTCCCTGTATTGCTTGATGCTTTTATTTAGCGCCTCTTGGGCTTCCTCGGATAGATAGTCCGATAGGGAGGCAAAACGACTTAATATATCTGGTCCATGTACAAGAATTTTGTGGAGAGTTGTGGGCATGTTGTACCATGGGTATCTTTCGACTAATAATCTAGCTGTTTGCAGGCTAAATGTTTTAAACCTATCTATATTTATTTTAAAGCCAGATGAAATGGTCTGCAGAATAATTTTTAGTCTTGTGATAATATCTGCATCAATACCAGTAATTTCAGAGGATTAAATACATTTTCAAAAAATCGCCCGGCAGTATTTCCATCGTTTGAGCTACCGAATCCAGGTTTGGGCGATCAACAATCAAACCCATTCGCGTTTTAAACTGCTCCTGAATTTTTCTTTTGGTTTCAGCAACTACCTTCTTATGGTCCACACCTCTTGCTTGCCATTTTTTAATTGGCATTTTATAGGACAAATGTAGCAAATACTCAAAAAACCGAATCCAGGCATGCAAACTAGAAAGACCGAATGACAAAGTTGATGGCTTAATTTCTCTTTTCAGAACTAGATCAATGTTGTTAAAAGATGTTGATGTTGCTCCACAAATATAACATTTTTGTGTAGACGTTGTCGACGATGCCGCATTGCAAATTTTTCCGTCAATCATGGTAAATAATAAACTATGAATATATATTGAGAAGCTTTCCTCCTAAGTTTATATTTGTAGCCTGAAGCTCTTTTATCTGATTTTCTATATATGTTTTTTCTCTAACGATGATGACAGGAGTTTCGTGGATAAATTGTATTCTAATTGGCCGGCAAAATCGTGGTGAGCTGGTTCTTGGGTTCTGCCAAATAACTATATGTTTTTCAGGGGTTTCATATATTAATCGAAGAGGTACAAAGGATGTTATAAATATAGAGGCATCATCAAACTCTTCATCGTAGTTATATTTTTGTTTATATTGGTTTTGACCAGAAGTTCCGTCACTTCCCCACTTAGAAATCAATGTTAATCGAATGTCGTCATTTTCAGTAACTGAATGCAATACCTCTTGCTGAACTTCAACAATGCGTTTCACAGTATGATCGAGAAGTGCCTGTAGCTTTACCTCGGCCACTTTGCCGTTTATTTGCATATGCTCTTTTGACGGATAACAACGTTTTTTAGCCTCCTGAATTTTCTTGTAAGACGGAAATTTCTTTTTATCTGCTTTTCTAATAATATTGTATTGATGTCTAGTCAATTTAGCTTCTATTAATACGGATAAAGCTTTATCTTCAGACAGATACAGTTGTAACGAAGTTACTAACTTTTTTGTTAATATGTAGTTCAGATTATATTTAAGAAAACAATGCGCAGCCTCACACGCTTAAGTTACAATGCGTCTTCGCGACAGAATGGTGAACGCACCGCCGCGATCGATAAAGGTTCAGCGCGCAGCCGCGGTAGCGTAAACGAAGCAACATCGCGCCGTCGCGACTCGCGAGCTGGTAACCAGGTAATGCGCCGCGCGCTGCAGTTAGACAGTTCATCCCGGACCATCGAGTAGTGAATACCGACCGACGCTTCAGCCAGCTGAACGGTAAATTTTATTGTTCCTGGGGGCAAGCTTTGAAGGGGAAGGTATTTCGGAATCGTTTCCTTCGGACCGCCAGTACAGGATGTTATAACACTGCTGGTTAACTCCGAGGGCCACGACTCCGAAAACCACTCGGTGATTTGAGTTGTTTCCTCTGGACTGCCAGTACCGGATGTTATAACACTGCTGGTCAACTCCGGAGGCTACAATCTCACTATCACCTAGGTATTTCCGAACCGTTTCCTTCGGACCGCCGGTACTGGATGTTATAACACTGCCGGTTAACTTCGAAGGCCACGGCTCCGAAATCCTGTAACCAAACCTGATCTCACCCAGGTCATTCCGAACTGATTTCTTCGGACTGTCAGCTCCGGCCGATTCTTTGACCCCTTCTGAGCCCCTAGAGCAGTTTTCATACCGTCCGAATCCGTCATTCATACCGTAATCGTCTGTTTACCCTGGCTGGGAAAACCGTTTCGAAGCCGTCTTAGTTCTCCGAACCGTTCCCCGTTCTGAACACTAGGTTGTGTTGTCCGTTTGTTTTCCGTTTCAAAGTTACCGTATTAATTTAGTTAGAATCTCCAGGTCCGACTGTACCGTTTATTAATTTGAACACGAGGCTGTGTTGTTCTCTGTTTGTTCATTTGTGCTAGAGTTTTTAAGTAAGGATATGAATGATTGTTAACTGTTATTTTTCCTGGTTAACACGACTTGTTTAGTTTTTCTAACAACCCTGTGTTTCCTTATTTTTGTCCCACTCCTTTCATCCAGTTACAGATAAACGTGAACTCTGTCTTCGACTGTGTAAAAGCTCCCCAGGTATACAAAGCGAGTTCCTTAGTTACGCTTCTCCAAATAAAACTAAGGTGGCGCCCGAGTTTCAAAGCACCTACCCCTAGGTGTGGCAAAAACCGTACCAGGACCGGTACGTAAAGGCGGTTACACAGTGATTCCCCTTCTCGTCTTTTGAATCCTTGTCTATATTTCGACGCTCGAGTAGGTGTACTAAACTTTACGTCTTTTACTATGGCTGCAGCGTCAGTTCACCTGAACTCATTGTTGAACGAATTAATTTAGTTTTGTTTCTTTTGGTTCTCTCGCTACTGTGTCAAAAATCGTTTGTAGGTCTACCAATTCTTGGCTTTCATTTGTTGGAGGATTGTAAGAACATAGGAAATGTTATAGTACCTTCCAGCCATTTTGAATTTTCAGTAATAAATCGATCCTTTTTATACTGAGCAGCTTTTATCTTTGCCTTAAATTCTGACATGAAACGAGAAGTCTTTTGCTTTATTACGTTAAGTAATGTCTGAGGACAACTGGTAATATTTTTCACATATAAGATTACTCGTTGAGTCCTGTCATCAATATTTAATGTCGGGTAAGACATTAATACGTCAAAAAGTTTTCTTTTAGATAATTGGATACTACCATTTTTATCTAAACTTTTAGAACCTGAAAAGGATAATTAATAATTATAATATTTATTCCCAATTACGGCTTATTTTCCTTAAATTAATGGGGCGGCTTATAAAATTCCTAAAATCAACCCTATGCCGCCATTTACATGCCTTTCCATGCTTTTGTAATTTAAAATATTAAAATAAACAATTCAATTAACTTACCACTTGGTTTTGGCTCCATGGTGATAAAAATTATAGAATTACTATAATTCGAACTATGAATTTATCGATTCAACTTTAAATACTATCGACAAATATAGTACCGAAACTAAGTTCAACTATTTGACATATCTAGTGGAGTTCAACATGGCCGCCGGCCGTCCGCAAGCGCGTGTCAAATATTCGGGGTCACCGCTTTCTTGACTAATATGTGTATAAATTACATTAAGGGAACGTTCAGAAATACTATAGTTGCAAGCACCGTGACGTCATTTCATCAATTTATTGCCAGAACAAACCAATGTCACGTGATACACTGTCAAATGACTTTACGGTTCTCGCACTCGCTGCAAGTTCAGGTGATGAAAATTAGCCGCGACAGACTAGGAAGCGAAACAAGAAAGTGACAAAGTGGTTTAATATTATTCAAATCTCAATACATTTTTCCTATATTTAATATTTAAAGGTATAATTTAACATTTTTTTAGATTTCATATTGATAAAAGTAACAAAAAGTTGTAGTTGAGACTAGAAATTGACCCGTTAAATTAAAGTCGTATCATGTGGTTCTACAACATAAAAGTATTTACCATGTCAACAGCGGAATAGTTGCATTACAACTCCCACTGTAGGTCATTTCTAGTACTATGATAAATGTATTATTATAATAAATAGTTAGAAAAAGAATTACTGAAAGTTCGTAAACTCGACTTTCTGCCACCTTATAATAAATGGCCCCTCTGTGCGGCGCCTCCACCAAATGTCACGTTTAATTTATGAGCCCTTTCGTATTCATTAATTAAACTGACTCACGACGTTAAACGTCGTGCCGGGATCTCAGTTTTAAGGATGGAATCAAACACTGAGTTTTCTATCAAACACTTAAATCTATTTAAATAGTATACACAAACGGGTCTGCACAATACGGTCATAAACACACTAAAAGTTGACAATCTAACAATTGTACTTACCTAGACTCATAAGCTAAGGACTTAGCATTTTCTGGCGGTTGGCTTAGTCACTTTTGTGTTTGAACAACTTTGGAGAACGGACTACTTAACTTGATCTTTTCCCGAGGAGAGTCGACATTTCGACTTCTCAGGTCAGCTGATCGCACTACCGTCGATCGGTTCACACTTATCCTATACTGCTGAAATGGCGTGTTTTATACCCGATTGATCGGCTGACGTAGTTTGTTATTGTTCGTCGCCTATTTTTCATATTCCCGCAAAGCAGGTGGTGGTGACTCATCACTGATATGGTGCACTCGGTGCATCTTGGTGCGACCTTGCCTCGTGCGCTTAATATTTTGCAATCCTCGAATATTCTTATGTTTTTAAGTCAATAAGTCCATCTTTTGAATTAATGGATTTTCCATTCGTGACAGTATTTTTAGACCGGGTTTTTCTTTTTCCCTTTCCTTTTGATACCCAGATTTCTATGTCTGTATCCCTGAAGGTGTCTGACAAAATTTCCCTATTCGTCGACCAGCCTGCGATGTCGTTACGCGGGCTTATCCTTGGCAACGCGATGCTCCTGATATTTCTTTGACTTGCCCAATTTTTTAATGCTGTACAGGGTGCTGCATTTTCGATGGTTTTACGGGGTACAGAGAAAACGGTAATAGATAGAAAAAAAGTAGCATACGTGTTTCGATCTCATTTTCTGAGCTGAGATGACTGGCGAAGAGTGGGCTGCGCAAACTTCTTTTGTTTCAAAGATACGGGGGGTTTTTGAAAATTGGTCATTTTGGAACCTCCTCTGTATTTCATTTGCTATTAAAGTTATCAAAAAGGAAAAACGGTCTCCGGTAGAAGTTTTGACGTAGAATCCAATGGCGTAGTCAGTTTTTTTCTATTACGTTTAGTTTCTGACATATGACACTAAGTTATATTTTTTTAATGGAACACCCTATATATTTTTAGGTCATTTAATTCTGTTGATTTTTACTATTTCAACAGTGTATTAAAACATATAAGTTTGTAAACTTTAATCTTCGTAATTCGAAAAAAAGCGTTTTCTTAATAAAAAAGTGCTAAATAATGTATAAAAATACCCACAGTCGAAACCAAATTTGGCTATATTCATATTAACATGTTACATGTCGTTTATAAACAGTTTTTTTAACTTCTACCTTAAAAATAGAAGAAAATAGAAATGGCCACTTTTCTTATTAAAGTGACGATAGAACTGTTTGTAACTTAGATTTTTAATAAGATTTATTAAAAATATTTAATTTTCTGATGTGTTAGCTTATATGATTTCCGATTTTGTTTGGTATTTTAGATATTGGCCTTTTTTTAGCTTAGCAAAGGTCCTTTTTTTAAAATAACAAGATTAACCTCTACAAACTTATATGTTGTAATACACCGTTGAAAAGGTAAAAATAAACAAAATTAAATGAACTAAAAATATATAGAGTGTTCCATTTAAAAAAATATAACTTAGTGTCATATGTCAGAAACTAAACGTAATAGAAAAAAACTGACTACGCCATTGGATTCTACGTCAAAACTTCTACCGGAAACCGTTTTTCCTTTTTCGATAACTTTAATAGCAAATGAAATACAGAGGATGTTCCAAAATGACCAATTTTCAAAAACCCCCGTATCTTTGAAACACAAGAAGTTTGCGCAGCCCACTCTTCGCCAGTCATCTCAGCTCGGAAAAAGAGATCGGGACACGAATGCTACTTTTTTTCTATCTATTACCGTTTTCTCTGTACCCCGTAAAACCATCGAAAATGCAGCACCCTGTACAGCATTTCCTGAAAGGGTCGTTAGCGACCGGGCTGGAGCTATCCTTTTTGGCCGTCGTTTGTACTATTTGGCGGTCGTTTTTTGAGAAAAAGTCTAATTTCCCTAGGTGCGACTCGTGATCGTCTTTTATCCCAACGTGGCCTCTGATAACCCTAGCTATTCCTTTGTCCCTGCTAGGTGTTGTTGACACTGTGAATGCCCATGCCGTGTTGCTAGAAAAGGAAAATATCGATTTAGACACCACGTGTATGGCTGGTTTGTGTGTTTGTACCTGCTTCGCTTTGTTTGCTGGGGTTTTTATTCTTGGGTGTGGCTGGTTACTGCTTTCTGCTTGTTTCGCATTGCTTTTTCGCGGGTTAGACTGGTTAATGCTTTTCGCTTGCTGACTGAATGTGATGGATAAGTCTTTCCCTAGGGTTATTGTCCTTTGTGCCAGGCTAATCGTTGCTTCTGTGTCCTCCAAAAATTCCATGCCCAAGATGAGGGGCTGGGGGGAAGGTCTGTTAGTATCGTTGCCCGTATTTCCCATTTTCCCACATAATTTCCTAGTATCTCTAGTGATGTCTGTCGTTTCCCCTAGGCTCGGAATTCTTTGCCCTCCTGCTGTAAGACAGAGTGGGGTGTTTTATGACCTTCCCCCTGTTTCCTACTAGACGGCTGCTTACTATGTTGAGTTCCGCTCATGTGTCAATTATCGCCGGTATATAGTATCCGTTTAGCACTACGTTAATTGTCAAGACCTTATTGCACGTTGGGCCCCAAGTGGAGAGGGTGACGGGGCCTACTTTTGCCACCCCCTGGAGTTTGGTGCTGCTGTCTGCTTCTGCGGACTGCCGCAAAGTGCCCAATTTTCCCGCAGTAGTAGCACGTTGGCCTGTTGTCTCGTGTTCTTGCGGGCGGGTCTCGTCTACCCGGAGGGGGGTGCGTCTTGCGTCGTACACCCTTCTGGGCGGGGATGGGGTCTTGTTATCTCTTCGAGGGCTTTCATACCGTGTATATTCTCTGAAGCCTGTGCCACTGTCTACTTGGCGCTGCGGCCGGAATGTCTGTGTTGGGGGTGGTTCTTGTGCGCATGGTTCTGAAGGGGCGTTGTCCATCGTGATGCATAGTAGCTTGACTTCTTCCAAGGATCTCGGAGGCTGGTTGGGAAAGTGTGAGCCAGTAATATCTGGCCCTTGTGTCGGATCTCAGCCCGCTTTGAAAAATTTCTTGAAATTCCACCAGATCGACTACCTGCTTATATTCCTCATACAGAACCCTTAGGTCGTAAAAATATTCTTCGTTGGTTCCGCGGGTTTCTGTGTTCTTTCTCGTACCTTCGAAAGTAGTCTCAGGCTGCTATTGTCGTCGCAGAACTCTGCTTTGAAGGCCCGGCCAATGAGGTGCCAGTTGCTGTCTGGGTGGGCCTGCTTGTATTCTGAGTACCATATATTAGCCGCCCCTTGCAGAAAGGAATGAAAATATTTAATTTTTCAGGGCGTCATTCCAATTGTTTGCGACCGCTGTTCGATGAAATCGTAATATTTGCCATGGTACGATACTTGCTTCTTTTTTCCTGTTAGTGCCTTCGGGGTACCCTTGAATTGGGGCGGGTGGGGTTTCTCCCCTTATCGTTGTGTTATTCTCGTTTTCTGACCTTTCGTTCTCGTTCTGACTTTCCTCTATATTTTCTGTTATCCCTGTGTCTTTTTGACGCACCAAGGTGAGGGTGAGATATTCCGGTTGCCCTTCTGGCCCTTGCCTTAGCGTAACAACGCTTGCAAATTATTGAATTTTACTATCAAAATTCTTTCAAATTTTTCTTCCAATTTATAGGCAGTTTGGTCGGCCTACTGAGGGAGCTATTCGGAAGCTTGTGACTAAATTTCGAACCCAGTTTACACTATTGAACATTAAACCACTAACACGCATACGTAGAGTGAAGACCGAAGAAAATATTGCGGCTGTATCCGCCAGTGTTATTGATGACCGTGAAATGTCGATTCGCCGCCGTTCGCAGCAATTGGGCCTCTTGTAAATAGTTAGTTGAAGTTATAACAGTTCATTGACATGCATAGCTAAGTATTATTATTAATCGTATTGCATCAATCGGTTCGCTATTATAAGTATTTTATATCACAGCAACCTATATTATATTGTATGAGTAGGCATAATAGAGTACGATAAATATAATTGATTTATTCAGCAAATATATATTGAATACAGGGAACTTGCCGGAGTATCATTTACTACCTTTACATGGCGACCTTGCTAATTTTTCCTGGACTTCTAATTAAATAGTAAAAAGTAAAAGTTAAAAGAAAAGTGATAGTGAGTTTTACAGTGATGGTGCGTAGTACATTGGTGATCTATAGTTTGATCCATTTTGCCGCAGTCTCGTTAATTTCGTAATGTATCCGATGCCGACAAAGCTGCTTAGGAGCTGAGCGTGGTATAAATGTGAGCTAAGATGGAGCAAACCAAGTCAAAAAATACCAAGCAAGAAGTAACGGAAAATGGCGTAGTTAACTCCAATTTTATAGTACAAGAAGCTGAGTACAACATCACTAAAGACGTCAAAGTGGTTCTGTATCTTATTTTCGCTATGTTGACAATGCTCTTATTGTGGAGAATTATTCGGGCTGTCAAGAAAAATGAAGAAGCAGATCCGCCGCGACATGGCAGCAGTCTCTTTAGCATCTATAAGAGAAACGTAATGTTGAGTAAGTAAACGTAAGAGCTGTTCCGGTAAGCGTGTGCGCGACGTGCGCGTATGTACAGTGATAGTGATGTGTTAAGTTCTTATGTGTAACTGTGCAAAAGAAAAGTAAGCAATAATTAGTCGTACTAAATAGTTTATTAAACTGGGTTTTATAATGGAACTTTTAAGTTGATTTCAATTCAGGCGTTTAAAAATTTTATTATAGGTATTATTGTCTATATGACTATTCTGTAGTTACTTTCTTTAAACTGCAGTATTTGGATCATAATTATTATGTTTGATAAATGACTAGTAAAGGATTAACAGAAGTTAAGAAAATTTACGAAACTGCAAAAGCTTTTTAAGTAATATCAATAAAGAATCTACCGAGAGACGCGGAAATTTAGACAGAGTAAATAAATTACTTGTACAGATAGGTTTAATCGAAAAGAGTTAAGCAACTTTAAAACTCAAGTTTTAAAAGAGAGTCAGAGCCCAGAGGAATTATTGGCAGCAGCAGCGCCCTATATAAAAGAAACTGAAAAACTAAATTTTAATTCCAGGCAAACACTGCTAGAACGTTTAAAAAGTATCCTTGAAATATCAAAAATGTCGACAAACACCGTAGATTTTTTTAGTTTGGCTAGTAAATTAGTCCCAAGTCAATTCGATGGTAACTCCGAAAATTTACAGTCATTTTTAGATGCATTAACTTTACTTAAAAACAATTGCGAAAATCAACTTGCTAACGCTGTAGCTTTCGTGAAAACTCGTTTGACTGGAAAAGCGCGAAGTCTTATTACGAATGAAAATACAATTGACGACATAATTTTTAAACTTCAAAATTCGATTAAAGGCGAAACTTCACAATTATTGACTGCAAAAATTTTACATCTGAAACAAAACGATAAAGAAGCCGCAAAATATGCTTCTGAAGTGGACGCATTAGCGCAAAAATTACAATCAGCCTATATTACAGAGGGCGTACCAGCGGAAGTTGCCCAACGGTACACGGTTGAAAATACTGTGCGAGCATGTAGCCAAAATGTCAGTAGTGAAAGAGTTCGATTAATAATGGAGGCTGGCACGTTTTCTTCGGTACAGGAAACTATTACTAAGTTTGTGAATGTTAGTTCGTTGGCACCGTCTTCGGCAAATATTTTCAGTTTAGGCAAAACAACTTTCATAATGCGCGACGTCACTATAGGGGCACAGGTCCACGTAATAACAATTATAACCAGCATTTCTATAGGAGTTTCAAATAGATATTCTAACAGTTACAATAGAAATTCTAATAATTTTGGAAACAATATTAATAATTATAGAGAACAATTTAGAGGCAGTAATAGACAGAGGTGCATTTAATAGAGGTTTTAATCGTAGTAACACATCTGCTAGGTACTATAGAGGCTCTAGTCCTAATTTTGTTGGCTTTTCGGAGTCGGGAAACGGATTGGAGCAACACAAACACAAATATTTTTATCCAAGGGTGTACGTTAACTCACAAATTTCATATAGTTGATTCTAATGTTCCAATACCATGTGACGGAATATTGGGTAGATATTTTTTAGTTGCTTACCAATCAATAATAGATTATTCTAACTGGAATATGACGGTACACTTAAAACACAAAAAGTGAACAATTCCAATTTTAAGCAGTCCTGAAAAGAATGTGTTCCATATTCCTTCTAGATGAGAAGTTATTAGAGGATTGACGTTTTGAAACATTTGACACACGACGCTGTGGTGTTAAATAAAGAATTAAAGCCTGGTGTATACTTACTCGTAGTATAGTATCTCAAAAACCATCCGCTTGTAAAAATCTTAACACAACATTGAAAATGTAACTGTAGACATATCTAATCTTGAAACTATCAGTCTCGATAAATTTAAACATTTACAACATAGAAACAGAAATCAAGATAGACATGTTCAACTCTTAAAAGAACTTAATCAAGATGTCCCAGACTTTGTTAAAAAGATCTGCTACAACTTTGCGAAGAGTATTCAGACGTTTTTGGATTAGAAACAGATAAATTAACATTTAACAACTTTTACACACAAAAATTAAAGTAGATTGACAAAAAACCTACTTATATTAAAAATTATAGAGCTCCCAGAGCACTTAAAGATGAAACAAATCGACAAGTCGAAAAATTGTTTACATAATAATATAATCGAACCATCTTGGCTCAGCATACAATAGTCCGGTTGCTATTGGTTCCTAAAAAATCGCAAAATGTCAGAAAGCGTGGAGATTATGGTATTGACATTAGGGCTGTAAATAAGGTACTTATAGGAGACAAGTTTCCGATTAATCGCATAGACGATATTTTAGATCAACTTGGTAGAGCAAAGTGGTTCTCAGTAGTCGATTTGTTATCAGATTCCATCAGATACCTTAGATGAAGAATCGCGAGATTTGACTTCATTTAGCATCGATTATGGTTCATATCGAGTTACCAGATTGCCATTTGGACGTTCAGTCAGTCCCAACAGTTTTCAAAGAATGATGTCTATTGCTTTTGCCGGAATAACTCCAGAAAAAGCTTTTTATGATTTGGACGATTTAATAGGAATAGGCTGTTCAGAAAAACATCATTTGAATAATCTAAAAAGTGTTTTTGAAACTTGCAGAAAGTACAATTTGGAAATTAAATCCCAAGAAATGCAATTTTTTAGAAAAGAGGTCACTTTTCTAGGTCATAAAATAACAGACAAAGGTATTTTGCCCGATGAAACTAAGTACGATATTATAAACAAATATCCGACGCCGCGAGCTGCTGATGAGGTAAAAAGGTTCGTTGCCTTTTGCAACTATTATCGAAGGTTTATACCAAATTTTGCAACTATCACATTACCTTTAAATTCGCTAACTAAGAAAAATGCTGAGTTTGTATGGTCAAGCGAATGCGAAAGTTCATTTAACCGTTTAAAGCAAGCACTAATTAGTCCTCGCATTTTGCAATATCCGGATTTCTCAAAACAGTTTATTTTAGTTACTGACGCATCCCAACTTGCTTGTGGTGCAGTTCTTTCACAAAATTTGAATGGTCAGGAACTACCTATAGCTTATGCATCTCGTATGTTTACAAAAGGCGAGTCTCACAAACCAACTATTCTTAAAGAACTCACAGCTATTCACTGGGCAATAAAGTACTTTCGTTGTTATTTATATTGACAAACATTTTTAGTAAAACAGACCATAGACCTCGTGTTTACTTATTCTCTATGAAAGACCCGTCGTCCAAATTAACCAGAATACGATTGGATTTAGAAGACTTTGACATTTGATATAGAATATATAAAAGGAACAGATAATGTAGGCGCAGACGCCTTATCTCAAATAAATATTTCGGATTTGCAGGAAATCAGAAACACGGCTCAAATATTAGCAATTACCAGATTAATGACTAAGACAAACCAAAAATTTTAATAAACACACTACTACTGGGGATAAACATTATCACGTACTGAAGAACCTCAGATTTATGAAGCCCTTAATAATTATATGTATTGAAATTTCCTTCCTTAAGATTTGAAATTGATAAAGAATGCATTCACATATTATAAATTATCGCAAAAAGAGCGCTCGTTGTTGGCTTTCAATTACTAATGGCAATTTTCATTACCGAAACTATTGTCTAAGCTGAATAACATGGCTGGTGATAGTAACTTACACATTTGCGATTGAATTTAGATGACAAGATTTCACACGGTGCCACCGTAAATGAAATTAAAGGAAGTAGGGCATAAAATACTTTCAAAAGTTAAAACGGTTTTATGTAAAGAAAGAAAATTAATCATAGACATGACGAGAAACTTAATTTATATCAAACAATTCATGATGATCCATGTTAGGTGGACATTGTGGCCAGAAAAGATTATTGAAAAAATTAAGGTCATTTTATCTCTGGAAAAATATGTCACGTGACATCGCTAAATATGTTAGGCAGTGTCATAAGTGTCAGGTAAATAAAGCCGCCGTTAAACACATAGAACCTTTAACTTTGACTCCAACTCCTCAAAAAGCTTTTGACATTGTCTGTATAGATACAATAGGACCACTTCAAAAATCAAATCACAATAACTGTTATGCAGTGACTCTTCAATGTGAACTAACTAATACATCGTAATACGTCCAATACCCAATAAAGAAGCTTCCACAGCAGCACGAGCTATCTTTGAAAAATTTATCTTAGTATATGGACCTATAGAAGAAGTAAGAACTGTTTAGGAACAGAATACAAGATAAAATTTTTGAAAGTTTAGCAAAAATGTTAAATACCCCCGCATAAAAACTAGCACTGCGTATCACAGTCAGTCCATAGGTGGATGCGAGGAGAAACCATAGAGTTCTTAATGAATTTATGCGAATGTACATTGATCAAGCTCATACAGATTGAGATATATGGACAAATTACTACACTTTTTGTTATAATACGATCTCCTACTACTTATCATAACTACACACCTTTCGAGCTAGTATTTGGTAAAAGAGCAGACCTACCTGAAATATTTAATGGTTCTCGTGTTGATCCTTTATACAATTTAGAATCGTATGATCAAGAATTTCGATTTCGGTTGCAGTTAGCGCAAAATAAAGCTCGAGACTTGAAAAAACCAAACAAAAGCGTAAGTTGTATTATGATCAGCAAACTAGTCGACTACAAATAAGCGCGGGAGATTTTGTGCTTATAACCAACGAAAGATCGGCAAAAACTAGATTCTTGGTTTGATGGTCCGTTTGAAGTCATATTAATTGAAGGTCCAAATTGCATTGTTAAAGGACAATACAACAAGCAGATTAAGGTTCAGAAAAATAGAATTAAGAAATATAATGTGTCTTGATAATTAAGTTTAGTTCTAAGTTAGATAAACAGGCCTGTCTGTAAATATCGTAACTATTATAAATATCGAAAGTACACAGTGTAAATACCCTAAATACTGTACGTACATTTAATTTATATTATACTATTCTTAGCATTCATCGTGCCGGGTAGTGTTCAACGTGGGAAGTGTTCAGTTATTAGTGTTCCTACTGTTTTTTATTGTGGACAGAATCTTGATGTGCATCGTTGGTATTATTGTTAGCTCTTGTATCAGTAAAATTAGTATATAGATTTAGGTTTAGGGTTATTCAATCCTAAAATTTACATTCGGGGGTTACGTTAACAATTTATGGAAGTGCTGATGCATATTCTCCATTATACATATAAATTTATTTAACAAGCAGTTTACTGTTTAAAAACACATGAATTATACGCAAATTGGGATAGAAATATATTTAGGTTAGGTTAAGTTAAAGTACCACTGACTATACTTTATGTTATTGCTATAGTCGGAAAAGTAGTAGGTACAGAGAAAATTTTGTCGTAAAAGTAACTATATTTTGAGAGTGTATAGCTTTAAGTACTAAAGATTGCAAATTTGTAATTAAATTAACTTAAAACAGTTTTAATTAACTTGGCATCAGTAACCTTTTTTTTTAGTAAAGTGCCCTTTGAAAGTGGCCATAGCAAAGGTCATTCTCTAGGAAAAGGAGGTGTAACATAGTTAGTTGAAGTTGTAACAGTTCATTGACATGCATAGCTAAGTATTATTATTAATCGTATTGCATCAATCGGTGCGCTATTATAAGTATTTTATGTATACACAGCAACCTATATTATATTGTATGAGTAGGCATAATAGAGTACAATAAATATAATTGATTTATTCAGCAAATATATATTGAATACAGGGAACTTGCCGGAGTATCATTTACTACCTTTACACTCTGTTACTCCACTACGTGGAAAATTTTGCGAGAGGATTTGGGTGTAAAACCTTATAAGATGCAGCTGCTGCAAGAATTGAAGCCACACGACCTCCCACAACGTCTAACATTTGGTGAATGGGCGCTGGCCAAAGTTGGAGGAAGATCCATTTTTTATCGAAAAAATTGTGTTCAGCGACGAAGCTCATTTCTGGTTGAATGAATACGTCAACAAGCAAAATTGCCGCATCTGGAGTGAAGACCAGCCAGAAGCATTGCATTAGCTACCGAGAGCTACCAATGCATCCCAAAAAAGTCACTGTTTGGTGTGGATTATGGGCCGGTGGCATCATCGGGCCGTACTTCTTCAAAGGCGACGATGGCCGGAACATTACTGTGAATGGCGAGCGCTACCGTGTGATGATTGACAATTTTTTTTATGCCCAAAATGGAAGAATTGGACATGCCTGACATGTGGTTTCAACAAGGCGGTGCCACATGCCACACGGCACGCGAATCATGGCCAAATTGAGAGCCGCCTTCGGTGAACAGTTTATCTCACGTTTCGGGCCCGTCAATTGGCCGCCTAGATCGTGCGATTTAACGACTTTGGACTATTTCTTATGGGGCCATGTTAAGGCTCATGTCTGCAGGGATAAACCAGCAACGATTGACGCACTGGAAGCCAATATTGAAGCATTTATTCATGAAATACCGCCCGATATGTTGGAGAGAGTGTGCCAGAATTGGACCTTGCGCATTGGGCTATCTAAAGCGGAGCCGCGGCCAACATTTACATGAATCATCTTCAAACATTAAATTATATTGATCGTTCTATGGATTCCAATAAAGATTTCATCAATTTTTTAAAAAAATTTTGTGTTTTTTTGATAATCAAATCCTATACCTCTTAAAAAATCACCCTTTATATTGCATCCAAACATAATTACCCCAAGGCACTTAAGGTATGAGTTGACAAAATTAAAATTAGTATCAAATTTGGAATTACAATAAAATAATAATCATAATAATACCATTTTTTTTTTTGCCTTCCTCTAGACATGTGTGACCTAAGTACTTTCATGTTTGAGTTGTTTTCAATAGTTTCTTTTATCAGCTGACTATTGTAGGATCTCAGGTCTTTTCGGCTTTCTTTGTTTATTGTTTTACATAACTCCTTGTATTCATTGAATCTCTGCTCGTTATTTTCCCTTGCTCCATCAGCTTCAGTGTGTTAAGCTTAATTTCGGTGTTTTTTCTGTTTTGTGCTTAGAGCATACTTTCTTTGTTGCCACCTGGATACTGCTGGCTATTGTTGCCGAAAATTCCTCTAGTTCCATCTTCCTCAGGCAGTTCAAGTTGTGCAGCTTTGTGTTTAGAATAGTTTGGTATTCTTCTGCTCTTGACGTCAGGGTTTCTGTAGTTGGATAATTCCCTTTTTGAACCATCCTTTTCCTTTCGACTTTGGTGTTAATAATCATCTTTGCTCGAACTAGTCGGTGATCGCTGCCTGTATCAAAATGGTTCAGAACAGACACGTCCTGGCATATGTCTCGTCTGTTAGAGATTATGTAGTCTATTTCGTTTTTATTTGCCCGTTCGGGTTTCTCCAAGTCCATTTCCTTTGGGGGGGTTTCTTGTAAAAGGTGTTCAAGCAATATAGATTTTGGTGTTGGAGGTACTCCAGCAGCATTCCTCCTCTGTCGTTTCTGCTTCCTAGCCCATACGATCCAATGTTTGGTGGGTCGCCTATACTTTTCTGGCCAATTTTGGCGTTAAAGTCCCCTATAATAATCTGAAAACCTAGCATTTCCCGCCCTTTGGGCCTTCTCGATGTCTTCGTAGAATTGTTCGGCTTCTTGGTCCGGAGAGGAGCTTGTTGGAGCGTATACTTGGATTACTTGCATGGAATGTCTTTTATTGATCTTCAGTATAATATAGATTACTCTGTTTGAAATGGCTTCCATTTTTGTGACTAGGTGTTTCAGTCTTCTATTTACCATGAGCGCCACTCCCCCGATATGTGAGTTCGTGTCGGCGTTCTTTTGATAAAATAGATGTCCAGACCTGAGAGTGGTCGCATCCTCTCCTTGAAGTCTAGTTTCGCTTAGGCCAAGTATATCCCAGTTGATGTGTTCTAATTCGTTTTCCAGCAGCTCAAGTTGTTCCCTCGATCTCATAGTACGGATATTGTAAGTGGCTATTCTGATTTCTCCCTTCGGGACAAAGTTGTAGTTTGGGTTTATTGAGTTTTTGCCTCCCCCAGAATCCACGAGGCAGACTGGTTTATCAGTGCGAGATTCTGAGTTTTTCACTCTACTCGCCTGGGGTACAGTTTCTGTTTTAGAACTCAACATGGTTTGGTTTTGGAAGGGTTTGGCATTAAAAGGCCACGCTTGCCGAGCGTGTTGGCCAGTTCTAGTTTCAGCCGCCCACTCTGGGTCAGACGCTGTTGTGGGTCGCCCCTCTGGAGTCAGACACCCACTCGCAGCCGCCCACTCTGGATCAGACGCTGCGTTACCTGTTGGTCCGCGGGAGGTATTTGATTTCCCTCCTACCACCCATATCTGGGAGGCATTCCCCTATCCGCCACCTGGGGACGCGCCCTCTAGGGGTTACAGGCTCCCCCGAGAGCCAGGCAAAAACTTTTTAAAATAAAGGATAGGAACGGGGAAATTGTTACAGACAAAAAGGGTGTAATAAATATCATCCAAGGCTTCTACAAGGACTTGTATACATCAACTCTGCCTAAACCAGACAGCGTTAAGCAAGAAATTCTAAATGTGGGATCGGAGGATATACCAGAAGTAAACAGGAGCGAACTAAGAAAGGCCCTTAAACAGATGAAAAACAAAAAAGCACCGGGAGAAGACCGTATCACCGCCGAAATGCTGAAGATGGGAGGAATAACGCTTGAACATGCCCTTTGTGTCCTTCTAAACAAATGTATTAGCGAAGAGAAAATACCAAAACCTTGGCAAAACGCTGAAGTTATTTTAATCTTCAAAAAGGGCGACAATACCAATATTGCAAACTACCGACCGATCAGCCTTCTTTCACACCTGTACAAGCTCCTCACAAAAATTCTGACCAACCGACTGACAAATAAGCTCGATTTTTACCAGCCAGTCGAGCAAGCAGGATTCAGAAAAAAATATGGTACAAATGATCACCTACAAACCGTTCGCACTCTAATAGAGAAATGCACCGAGTACAACGTACCCCTACATCTGGCGTTCGTCGACTACGAAAAGGCCTTTGACTCGGTTGAGACCTGGGCGGTTCTGAACGCAATGAACGAGGCAAGAATAGACACAAGATACTCCAATCTTATAAAACACATCTACGAAAATGCTACATTGCAAGTAGCCATTGACGAAGATACATCAACGGATAAGATTAAAATAGAAAAAGGAGTCCGTCAAGGGGATACCATATCCCCTAAACTATTCACATTGGCATTGGAAAGCGCCTTTAAAAACTTGGCCTGGGAAAACAAAGGTATCAATGTAGATGGAACCCGACTGAATCATCTACGTTTTGCTGACGATATTGTTGTCATCAGTAACGACATCAATCAGCTGAAAGATATGTTGGAAGAACTGCAGGAAACATCAAAACAAATCGGGCTCAAGATGAATTTAAATAAAACCAAAATAATGACCAGCGAAGAGACGGCAATAACCATAGAAGGCTGCACTCTAGAACACGTTGAGGAATACATATACCTGGGCCACGCTATCAGACTGGGAAAACAAAACCAAACAAACGAAATATCCCGGAGAACAAGACTCAGCTGGGCAGCATTCGGTAGGCTAGGCTACATTCTGAAATCCCAAAGTATCCCAATCAACCTTAAGCGGAAAGTCTATGAGGCCTGCATTTTACCCGTAACAACATACGGACTGGAGACTATGACACTTACAGAGAGAAGTGCAGAGAGGCTCAGAACAACTCAAAGAGCCATGGAGCGCGCCATGCTGGGAATCAGCCTCAGAGATCGAATAAGAAACGAAGAGATCCGAAAAAGAACAAGGGTAACCGATGTTATCAGAAGAGCAGCCGAACTAAAGTGGCGATGGGCGGGTCATGTTGCAAGGCAGGATCCATCTAGATGGACTAATAAAATAATGCAGTGGCGCCCAAGAGCCACAAAAAGAAATGCAGGGAGACCCCCAAAGCGATGGCGGGATGACATCCAGAAGATAGCAGGAAGATCCTGGTTTCAAACTGCCCTGGATAGACGGACATGGAAATCATTGGAAGAGGCCTACATTCAGGAGTGGATGGACATAGGCTAAAGAAGAAGAAGAAGAAGAATAATACCATATATTTACCGCCTTCTGTAAGAGGCATAACTTATCGTGCAAAAAACCCATAAAAAGACAAAGCATTAGAACAGAGCAAACCAAACCAGAAGTGATTTATGGTTTTTTTGATTTGTATGAAAAAACTGTAGATGATTTGGGTCTCCGTGATAAACCATCCCAAATATTTAATCTGGATGAGACGTCCCTCTGTCATGACCCCAGTAATACTAAAGTAGTTGCCGAAAAGAACAAAGCTGTCTTTAGGCATACTCAAGGTACAGGACGAACAAACACATCAATACTGTTTGTTGTGTCTGCAAATGGGGACAAACTGCCCCCCTTCATTCTATATAAGGCGAAGCATTTATGGGATATATGGATGCCAGAAAATGCATTTCCTAATACAGGATATGCGGCAACAGCAAGCGGGTGGATGACAGCCGATTCTTTTTATTCTTGGTTCAAGAATAGCTTTTTGAATAATTGCCCAAATGAAAGACCTTTGCTTTTAATTTTTGATGGACATGTGTCTCATATTTCAGATAAGTTAATTAGGCTAGCTTTACCAGAAAATGTATCGCTGTTAAAGTTACCTGCACATACGACTCATATTTTGCAGCCCTTGGATGCCCTGCCATTTGGAATTTTAAAGAAAACATGGGATGAGAAGCTTACAATATGGCAAAGAGAAAATTACGGAACGTCCTTAAGCAAAGCAAAATTTGCTGTTACGATTGGAGAAATATGGGCTAATTTTCCGACAGCTTTAATAAAACGGGCCTTTCAAATCACTGGACTCTACGACGATAGAACAAACCATAAAATAAATAGAGCTGCCATGAAAGAGGATATATTTAATGCTCAAGAATTAGCAGCGTACAAGGGCAGCAAGCAAATCCAGCCAAATCCTGAAAACGAGGAAGAAAAAAATTTGGAAAAAGACCACATACCTGCCGTTGAAATTTCACCAACTACGCTCGATGATGTAGATCTTCCATCCACTTCGGGACTTAATGTGCCAACAGCAGTAGAGAAAGATAGCGAACCCCCCAAACATGAAAGAACATCATTTGAGACTCTACTTTTACAGAAAATATCATGCTCAAAGAAAACCCCGAACAAAAGAAAGAAAATCGGAAATTCAAATTTTGGAGACGTTTTAACCAGAGAAGATTACCTCGAAAACTTAAATAAAACAAAACAGAAATGTGACAAGAAAGCCAAGAAAAATGTGAAGCGTCAAGACGATTCCAGTAGCAGTTCTTCAGATATCTCCATTCACTCTGAGGGCGATGAGTACCAAGAAGTGGAGACCCTTCAAGACTTAGTTGAGCTAGAATCAACAAGTGCAATGATCGACGAACCAGAAGACATTTTTCATATGACACCAGGTGCATGGGTACTAGCAACATATGCCACTAAAAAAGTTGTCAAGCGCTATGTTGGTCAAATACTCAAGATCAACCAAGACGATTCCCTTGAAA
This sequence comes from Ips typographus, assembly GCF_016097725.1. Taxonomy (NCBI): domain Eukaryota; kingdom Metazoa; phylum Arthropoda; class Insecta; order Coleoptera; family Curculionidae; genus Ips; species Ips typographus. Next base: position 29,826 of record NW_028098583.1, read on the forward strand.
TAAAATTTGCCAGACGAAAGAAAGATTATTTCATTTGGCCGGAAGTAGAAGATATTGATACCAAAACAGCGGACCAAATATACCAAGTCCTTCCTACACCTACCACTGGTCGAAGAGGAGAAATAAGGTTTCCAATACAATTTAGTGGCCTCAATGTTCAATAAGATGTTTTACAATATGTTTTGCGTTAATTTCCTACGTTTAATAATGAATGGATGTTATTTGGTTTGTTTTTTGTGGAAATGTATATTTTTTCAGTATATGTTTGCGACGTAGTCTAATTGTGACATTCTTTAGAAATGTTTCTAAACCCATCCTAAAACATAATGTGGCTAATTGTGACTGAAATATAGTCACAACTAGCTTCAATTTAAGTAAAGGAGATGGTCTGCGGAGGTGTCACAATTAAACCATTAGGATGTCACAATTAAACTTTTGGACGTTAAATGTGACACTCCAAATGATTTTTAAAAAACACATGTTACATTAATTTTTAATGAACAGAACTGAAATTTTCAGTTAGGGGGCAGCGCAGATCCCCTATTAATGGGATAATCCAATACAACAGCAAAAACACAACAAAACGTATGCTCAAATGCGTATTAAACGGGACTTGACGAAGCCGGTGTCACAAATACCCGAGTGCACTGTACCTTATGATTTACACGACTTTGATAATTTGAAAAAGGCTAGAAAACCAAAAAGTGCAGAAATAATCCAAGAAATGTTGGGGCACACGTTATCGTATCCTTGCATTACGAGATGGAATTCTTTTTATAACTCCATGTCTCAAATCTTGAAATGCAAAAGTCAACTAAAAGATTTGTTTGATAAATTAGATTTAAGTAAGGATTGTTTCAGAGATACTGAATTGCAGTATTTAGAAGAATACTGTATTATATTGAAACCCATTGCTGAAACTCTGGACTTCTTACAGGGAGAAAACAATACATTTTACGGTTACTTCATGCCTAGCATATTATCTTTAAAAGTGAAACTCACTAAACTTCAAACTAATTTGAAGGTAAAATCATTAGTTACAGTAGTGGAGAAACTTCAGTTAGCACTTGCTAAAAGGTTTGAGAAATATTTTTTTAGAAACCATGATTCCGAAGGTGCAGCGGCAACACTGCCTTCGATCAAACTTCGATGGCTCACAATATTTAACGAAAGCGATTCACTCAACACAGACAAAAAATGTATACAGGAACTTATTATCAACACTGTCCTGCATATTTTACCTCATTTGGATATAGATGCAAGTCTTAGTCCTGACAACGAACGAACACAAGGACACAAGTTTTTCCGACTTTTTCGATTTTAATGAACCTGAGCCAACAATATCTACAGCACCTGAGTCTACTTTTCCAAGAGTTAATTTATCAGCACCAGCAGCATCTTCTACCGTTACAGCTTCAACATGGAGCGAGCACAATATCCTTGAAAGTCGTACTGCTCTCAAAAATAAAATTGAACTTCAATTATTAGTATTTTGGTGATAACCGACAAGATCTTAGAATGCTTGATGACTATCCGTATATAAAAGAGATCTTCAAAAAATTTAATACATCCTTAACGTCCTCAGCTCCCGTAGAACGATTATTCTCATTTGCAACTTAGTTAATTCTCCAAGGAGGCATGGGCTATCTGATAAACTGTTCGAAAAACTCGTTTTGCTAAAAGCAAATACAATAAATAATAAATAATAGGTATAGGGTGTTAAGTGTATATATCTTTAACGTTTCTCATATGTGTTGCTTTAGTTTGCATTTTTTGTTAAAAAAGTGTCTGAATATTCTGAATGAAAAATTGATTTAATTTAAAATTTTATGTCATGAATGATGCATGTTTAGTTTTTGTTTTAATTTACCGTTATACAGGCTACTAATGTTATATTTATGCAGAAGCAAGATATGCTATCTATATCCATATTTTAATCTGAAAACATAAATGTTTGAAATATATATTTACGTATTGTTTTTCTTTATTTTATTTATCCCTGTTTTACTTTGCTAATTATTTTTTTGTCCTCTCCAGCCTCCAGCACAATAAGACTAATAAGACGAACTATTTTAAAAGTTACAATTCACACGACTATTAAGTTGATTAAAAGCTTTGTTATACATACAGGGTGACCCAGTGGTTAGTCAAATCCGCAAATCGATAGAATGACTAGAAAAAGAGTTATGAACCAATTACGCACCCCTGAGTCACGTATTATATAAAAATTTGTAAGAAGTAACTTAAAAAGTAACTAGATTAAACTAACCAGTAGCTTCAGTTACTTTTTAGTTTAACTAGTTTTTTTCAGAAAGTAGCTATCCAAATTGTAGCTTGAATAATAGAATAACAATGTAGCTTGTAGCTGAGGCTAGCTACTTAATTTCAGTAGCTTGCCCGACTCTGGTGGTTATGGAATCGTGCTGTACGACACCATGAATCAATAGTGTTTTGTAATTTCCATTATGTTCTTGAGATAAGATCTATAAATTTAATTTTGAATACTTGCATTGAATGTCATGAAGGTTTTGTTGATGAGTTTTACAAAAAAGTTGCTTATCACTACAAGGGAGTGTCTTTTTTGCTAGTGCATAAACATGACTTTTTTCATATGAATTGCGATGTGTGTTGTAAAGCTACAAACGCTTATAATTTAAATTTTTCTTGTTATTGGGAGAAGAAAACCAAAATAATAACGACAGCGCCTTAGAAGACGAAATAGGAGAAGATGTCGTAAGTGAGACGTATAGCTGTTGCACTTATAATCCAAATATTGACGTGACATTAAAAATAAAGGATGTGAATGATTTCTATGAAGCTCCAGTTGACAAGCGTGTCCAAAATATTACTGGAGTTGTTAATTAACGCGATAAGGATTGGTGGTTATGGAATCGTGCTGTACTACACCATGAATCAATAGTGTTTTGTAATTTCCATTATGTTCTTGAGATAAGATCTATAAATTTAATTATGAATATTTGCATTGAATGCCATGAAGGTTTTGTTGATGAGTTTTACAAAAAAGTTGCTTATCACTACAAGGGAGTGTCTTTTTTGTTAGTGCATGAACATGACTTTTTTCGTATGAATTGCGATGTGTGTTGTAAAGCTACAAACGCTTATAATTTAAATTTTTCTTGTAATTGGGGCAACAATATACATAAACGTTTAGAAATGATAAAATTATGGGGAGCACGAGAAGAATAAATGTGTTTTTTATACTTTTGGTTCTTTATTTTCCACAAAACCTTTTATCGTCACATGAATTTAACGCTAATGTGTCTCTGAAATATTTGATAAATATAGTGTATAAACATATAAATAGTGCGATGTTAATTACATTTCCAATTCGTTCTAGTAACATGGCTCTGTTACATCCAACTTTTTTAATTCTCACTGCAATAATCAACAATGTTCTATACGTGTATCAACCTAAAAAGAATCCTGATGTATACGTGTGTTTCGAAAATTGATAGTAAAAGAAGTAATAAAACTAAAGACCAAAGCAGTAATCTAAAATTCGCTTGTAAATAATCATTAGAACTTATAGAACATTATATTGATAAATTAAATGATAAATTTGATTCGATTTGCCACCTTACTGGTCACGATGACGTCAAAAGGTTTAGACGCGAATTATTCGACGGTGTTTCATATGCTATCAAATGGCTTTTTGGAATTCCTGATGCCGATGATGCAATATTTTACACAGAAACCATTAAAGCCGTCGCTCAACAAAATCACGACATGCAGTTATTGATGAAACAACAAGCTCACGTAATGTCTGACGCCATTAGTGATTATAATAAAACTGCATCTACTCTCCAATTAACGAACAAAGACTTAATGAAAATTGTCGTGGAACGCACTCTCTCCGAGGTCACCACGTCCTAGAGACAGAAAATCCCGGCAATCTGATTGGCCCGATACGCGGCGGTGCGGCGGTCGGCAACCGAGCGATGGCGTGACATGCGGGGTTCTTAGCGAGTCAGTCGGGTTAGGAAAAATAGCGGAAAAAGAGGTGGGCAAAATAAAAAGTGGTCGTCGCCTTCTTTTTGGATTCAATAACGGTTGTAGCCGTGTATTGATATTTTTCCATTTTGCCATAGACAAGCGTGTAATTCTTGTCTGAAACTTGAACAAGTTGCAGCTTGTTCAGGGTGAGCAAAAGTTAAATTTCGTCGTTCTCGTTCCGATAGCCTTCCAAGGACGACTTTTAACCGTGTGTTTCGGAGCTGGCAATTTTCGTTGGTGTCGACAAGTTGTGATCCGGTCGGGACGTTGTTTTAAAAATAAAACCGTTTTGGTGAACAACCGCGTCGGACTCCAAAAGCAGTTTTACCTAGTAAGTTTTAGGTTAAGTTTTTATGTAAAAATCTTCTAGCCCTGTCCTGTTGGCACTTTTGTTAAGGGCGGGAGTTTAGTAGCTAAGGTTGTTGAGTTAGGTTAAGTGTTAGGTTTGACGATTTCCCAACCTTGTTTTAGTTTAAGTTAGGTTATTAGTTAGGGTAATAATTTAGTTTCTCTGATTAAACGTTTAAACTCGAAACTTGGGGGCTTATTCTTTCAATCCTTGGAGGCTTGAGGAGAATCAGAAAGCTCTGGGTATATATATTTCATTTTGTTAGTTTGTCGGTATCTAAAATTAAAAAGTTAAAAAGCAGAAAAACCGACTGGCATCCCTCTCACTTTTTTTTAATGTTGGAAGACATGGAAATATCCGAGCCAGACGTATTAGACTGGAATGTCCTGGGGCTTGAAGATACTCTCAGGGCATCGAACCTGACGAATCCTGGGGCAACCCAGGAGGACCCGCCAGTGGCGCTACAGGGGCAAGAGCGTCAATTAAACGACAAAAATATGTTAAAGTTCAATAATTTTTCTAAAAATACTGTAAAAAGAATCAACTCCTTAACTTACAATCAAACGGTTACTGATCATCTCAGCTTAATTAGTCAATTATGCAATGAACTAAACGAAGAATTTGATGTAATGATAGCATCAATCTTATTTTCAAAGCAAAATATATTGCATCCAAACATAATTACCCCAAGGCACGCACTTAAGGTATGAGTTGACAAAATTAAAATTAGTATCAAATTTGGAATTACCTTATGATTTACACGACTTTGATAATTTTGAGTTTATAGTTTCTTCCAAACAGTTTAAAAAGCAGATTGGTCCAACACGTTAAACCATGTCTACTTCACCAGCAGTTAGTGATTGTGCAGAAGCTTTAGAAGAATTGTGCAACGTTGTTACATCACCAGAAGTGCCGATAAATAGTGAAACAGAAGCAGACTTAGAAACTGGTGAAGATGTCGTAAGTGATAGATATCGTTGCTGCGAATTTTACCCCAGTAATGAAATTTTAAAGAAAATCAAAGAAATAAATAATTTCTATGAAGCACCAGAAGATATGCGTGTACAAAATGGAACTGGAAAAATTACTGAAGCACAAGAAAATTGGTGGTTGTGGAATCGTCCAACACAACACCATACCATGTTATCATTTTGCAATTATTACTATTCAGCTATGATAGAATCAAATGGAACCAGTGGCGGATACGGCCACCGGGACACCGGGCATTTGCCCGGTGGGCCGGCCACAATTTGACTCGAATGGGCCGATCAACGATTTGAACTTTGTTCTGCAATGGTAGCCCAAAAACGCAAAAAAAACTTTAATCCGTATGTACAAAAATTAAACTCTTAGAAGTGGAGAAATCTCTCGCTGGGATAAATAAAAGGGCTAAACTGATTAAAGTCGCATCGTTTCTATTGGGACTATTTGGAGCGTACCGCCGGCGCTGTTAAAAAAACGCCGAAATTCGCAATATTACAGAACTTATAAAAGACGCCGACAAAAAGCGGCGTAAAAGGTGCCGGCACGCGCGGCATTATCAAATAGTCAAATGCGAGCACAATACTTACTCTGAAGCCAAAAATAACTGTGTGATTTTAGAGGATAAAAAGGGGTTTTGTTTTTAGTGTTTTCAGTAGTTCTTTATAAGTCGTCCCGAGTCGTCGTGAGTCGTGACATAATTACCTACTCGTAACAGTGCTATATGGTTTGAAAATTAAAAGACCTACGTTCAAAAGTTTTTATGCAGGTAATTAAAATGATGTTAGAATATTCTAGTGTACCTATTTTTGGATTTTTTTTATACTTAGGATGGATAAACGTAAACTGCTTAAGGGAGGTGCCCAGAAAATACGGGAAAAAAAGCAAAAGCTGATGCAGGAATCAGCAAAACACTGCTCAAAAATTACCGATATCTACAATAACATTTCAAAACCCAACGCCGTCAAACCAGTTCATGATATTTCATCGACTCCAGATGAAGCTACGACTATTGCGAATTGTACGTCAGAAGCCTCAACATCCACACCATCAGAAATTACAAACATTTGCACCTCCGACGAGAGTAAAAATTCAACAAAGTCAGAATCATCAGAAAACATTTTACAATCGAGTGACTTCACTTATTTACCGGATTCTTACTTTCTGCGACCGAGCTTAAATGACCAACAAGACTTTATTAGTAAACATCCTTGCCAACCACCAGTATCCAAAGATTTATCATTTCTGCCCCATCAAGTCTTTACTCGCCCGAATGGGTCTAGTAGGAAATGGTTAAGCTTCTGCAAAGAGAAAAATGGTTTATTTTGTTTTATTTGCTTATTGTATTCCGACAGTACTAATCAGAGCCCGTTTGTGACTGGAGGAATGAGTGACTGGCGCAATACAATACAACGCATAAACGAACATGAAAATAGTAGGATACATAATAAATGTACAGAAGCCCATATAATCAACGTAAAACGCAGACATTTATAGTACTTTGTGGGCTGAAAAATCGACTCTACGCCAGAAAAATGCAAATGACCGCAGAAGAATTTTAGAAATAGTTATTGACGTTGTAAAATTTATAGGGAAAAGGGGTATAGCATTTAGAAGTCACCGAAATGAAAATGCCAACAGCTTAAAAGACGTGACTCTCGATCACGGAAATTTTTTGGAGACTATCTTACTTCTTTCGAAGTATGAACCAGTTCTTCAAAGACATCTTAGTGTTATAACGAAGTATGCAGATTGCCAACGTAAAGGAAGTACCGTAACATTGCTATCTAAAACCACGATAGATTATGTTATACGAAGTATTAAGACTGTTATGAGACGAATGATTTTAGCGGAGATTTGTGAAACAAATTTTTTTTCTCTTCAAATTGATACAACCACAGATATAAATCAAATGGATCAGTGTTCAGTAATTATTAGATACATATACAGGGATAACATATATGAAAGAGTACTAGGACTTTTGTCCTGTACAGACTCCACAGGACTAGGAATGTGTAATTTAATTACAAATTTCTTAGAAGGTATACACGTAGATATTAAGAAATGTATTGGTAATTCAACAGATGGCGCTGCTAACATGCGTGGTATATACAATGGATTTACAAAATGGTTAAGCGAAAAATCACCCAAACAAATCCATGTATGGTGTTACGCTCATGCTCTCAACTTAGTGCTAGTTGATTCTACCACAACCGTTCTAGAAGGATTTTCTATGTTTTCCTTAATTCACGAGTGTGGAAAGTTTTTCAAGGAATCCTATCAGCGAATGGACGTTTGGAGATTGATTAACGAAAAAACTAAATTTAGAAAACTTCATCTTATAGGGGATACTAGATGGAGTTCAAAGTACGCTGCCCTTCGTACGTTCCAAACAAATATTTGGAACTTTTGATGATAGAAGTAATTGTTTGTATGTAGAAGTAATTCTTGCTTTAAACACTATTGTCTCTTCTGATAAATTTAATGCATCAGTACGACAAAAAGCAAAATCTATTCTGGATAAAATGCTTTCTTTCAAAATTATTTTGACTGCCCATATACATTTAAAAATATTTCGTTATACAGAACCGGTAACCAAATATCTCCAAAGTTCAGGGTTAGATTACCTCCTTGCGTTTAACATGATTTTGCAGGCAACAAGCTCGTTAAAATCAATTTCTCGACAATTCAATTCGATCTTAGACTCGTCAAAAGCTTTTGTACTTGAATGCAACAACTCCTTAGAAAATGCCAATTGCGACTTAATTATAGAAGATGAACTACCTGCTGCAAGAATTCGGAAAATAAGGAAAATGAATGACGAAAATTGTTCTGATTACAGCTTTTCTTGTCCTACGAAACAGTTTGAAGTTTCGGTGTACAATGCAATAATGGACACTACAATCTCTTCTCTTGAATCTAGATTCAAAGAGCATATGAAATTGTATGAAGAAATATCTATCCTCGACCCTAAAAACTTTTCAAAGCCATTGTCACCCAACTCGTTTGATTATTTAGGGGAATTATTAAGCCACTATGCACAGATAGATATTCAGGATCTTCGAGAAGAATTTAAGGATTTAGTCAGCAAATGGGAGACACTTAAAAATTCTGTAGACGACCAAAAACACGTAGAAGAAGATTCTGACTCAGAACCAGAAGCAAGCAGTGAGACTTTATTTAGACATTCTAAATCCGCCAAACCCAACTGCGACTTTTGTAGAAATTGCGTACGTTGTGTTTACAAATTGCTAACGAAGTTCAATTTATATAGTAGCGCCTACAGCAATTTTTTATGGCATACGCCTTTGTGCTGACGTTGTCAACAACGCAAGTACAATGCGAAAGAACATTACATTACAACAACGAGATTAAGAAGTACTATGAAACAGGACAATTTAGAATCGTTAATATTGTTAAACATGGAAAAGGAAACCTTAGCAAAAACCACAGTGCAAGACATAATTGCGGAAATATGCAATATAGCTCCTGGCATAAAAAATTATTTAAACGGGTAAAATAATACCTGTTGTTGTGTCCCACATTAATAAATTGTTTTAACATGTTAGAATATTATTATTAGTAGTCTTAGTTTGTTTAGTCTTCAGCTAAACATATATCTTAATGTTATATAAATAATCAGGGTAATTAAGGACAATCATAGTTTATAGATCTTTTAACATTTCATAATTACAATTAGTAAGCAAAACGATAATTGTTTAACTATATTCAAAACAGCGTAACATAGCGTTCTATATTATTTAACAGTGGTTGCAATAATTATAGTTCAGCAGCCACCAAACTGTTTATAAATTGTTTACAAATGATGACTGTAACAACCATGTCAAAACCATAGAGTTTAATTGTTTCTGAGCCACTGGTATGTTTAATAGTTTAGTAAGATTGTTAGTTACATGCGTAGGATTAAATCAGTATTGAAATGGCACTCAAGACTCTCAATAACTCTACCCACCCAATCTAAACCTTCAACCTCCTCAATATTAAACATGGTCCTTCGAGTCTAAAATATTTAATCAGTAACCTATGTTAGCCACAGAACAAAAAATCTAATCAAGTAATATTCGGCCGCGAGTCGCGTATACAAATCGATAACTCAGTGCAGATCGCGTATACAAGTGCAGATAACAAGTAAAGTGAAGTGATTCATTCAGTGCAAGTGAAGAGTTTAATCTCAACACAAAAATGGAAACCGTTAACAAATTAAGCAAAGCTCAAGAGGTATTAGGACAAGAGATCAAACGCATTCACACCAATATAAAGAAAGACCCATTAAACAGAAAAACCCTACACCATGCACCTAAGTGGTGTAAGCAACCTTTACTCGGTTCATTTCGTCTTGGCAGCGGTTTTGACGTAGGTCAGGGTAACGCTTGTATCAGCGTGCGGTCGCATATTATTGATGCATTTGTTTCGACCTAATACATTATGCTGGTATTCAAAAATATCCAACACTTAAATAAAACGAAAACTCGTTATTTTAATCTGTCTATCCCCCCATTATCACATACCCCTGACATTTATATTTATTCAAGTATTTACTTGTTCGGCACCTACGGCATTTCCCGATATATTTAACGTCCCTCGTATTTTTTCTTTAAGTATGCCATTTTAATTATATCATTTTGCTCATTGTAGGCAAATAACTTGTAACACGCGCGCTTAGATAATCATTTTACACACTTTTGGCGTAACTGCGGAAAATTAGACTAATATCCGTTCGTGAATCTTTCAATTGGCCATTAAATTCAGACGCGGATAAGAGAATAAAAATCCCTGAGCTCAGTAACTTCAAATTTAGGTACAACTCGGTATGTGAAGTTTGTACCCAACAAACGTAATATTTTCACTTCAACAAAATTATTACTTTGTATACAAAGTGTTACAATCTTTATGTCAGTTAGGGATAGACGGTGCCTTATTATCGTTTATTTATTTCACTTATACAGCACTGCATTCACAGCAGTTTTGTCATTTTATGGACGAAGCGGTCCTTTATTTTTTCGTCTCCAGTCACTTTCTCTGTGAGCGTGAGTGACCGAAGTTGTTTCCACTACAGCGAAATTTTCGTTTTTCCCTTTGTTTTTCCAGTTTGTGTTTAAATAGTCATGGGCGGTAAGTTGATCTGTGCTCTTTAGCTCATTACTCGTAGGGTATGTAACCTCACGTTTTTTTTTTCCTATTTCATAGACAATTCACCTCCACGCTTCACCCCAACACCGGACAGTGCGCGCGTGGGTGGCGTATCGCCGCCCTACGTGTCTTGGGCTGCCGTTGCAGCTCGTATGACAGGACGGGAATCTCAACTCAGCAACCCGTGGGGGTCCCCTGACCCGTCCAGACCAGCGACACCCCCGGCCAAAGCCGATGAGCCTGCTACGGGGAACGGGACTGCCCCGCCGCAGCCCGCTGATAGGGAGGTTCCTGCCCCTAGGCATGGAGCCATCATCATAATTAGTGGTGCCAATTGCACCATTAATTTCAATTATTATTAAGTTTTTTTTTTTTTATATATATATATATATTTTAATATATTCTTTAGTTGTTCAAAGTTGTCTCTTTCGTGTGTCTTTCCCATCTTGTCCTCTTATAAAGGCGTGCATTCTGGGGTCCAGGGATCATAATAGGGTAATATTCTGCTTACGTGCACAACTTCTCTTTTTGCTTTATCTGATCTGCCCTTCTGTATCTCATAGTCCACGTCTGACTTCTTTCGTCTTATATAATAAGGTCCGAACCACCTAAGCAGTAATTTTTCACTTTTCCCAACTTTCCTTATCGGGGTGAAAACTTTCACTTGGTCACCCTCATTAAATTCCATATGCCGATGTTTACAATCATAACGAAGTTTATCTATGTTTTGTCGTCTTTTTATGTTTTCAGCAGCAAAATTACGTATTGCCAGACTAGTTTCCCTAATTTGATTGCTATCAAGAGATTCAGTATGCGGCATAATGTTCGCTTCAGTTGGTAAAACAGGTTCTCGTCCATATACTAACATAAAGGGCGAGAACTGCGTGCTGTCTTGCTTCGCTGAATTATAGGCAAAAGTTACATGTGGTAAGTATTGGTCCCAATTTGACTGATTTGTGTTGGTGTACATTGCCAACATATTTGCAAGAGTCTTATTAAATCGCTCCGTAAGACCATTTGTTGCTGGGTGATATGCCGTTGTAAATTGACTTGTAGTGCCCATTTCTTTCAATAGATTTGTCACCAATTCTGATTGAAACACTTTTCCTCTGTCACTTAATAACTCCTTAGGCGCTCCATGTCTCGTAATTATTTTTTCCAAAATAAATTTTGCTACGGGCCCTGCTTTTCCACTCGGTAACGCCTCAGTTTCTGCCCAACGTGTTGCATAGTCTGTTGCTACCACTATCATGGTTTTACCATTGCTACTTCGGCGGAAAGGGCCTAAAAGGTCAATTCCCACCTTTTCAAATGGTGTTCCGACAGGAATTGGGTGTAAAAATCCTATCGGCTTTTGATTTTGCTGACCTTTCCTAGCTTGACAATCTTGACAACCCTTAACAAATTTCTCAACATCTTTTTGCAACCCTTGCCAATAATACCGTTGCTTAATTTTTGATAGTGTTTTTGCTATTCCTAAATGACCACTCAGCGGTTCCGAATGGTGAGAATACAAAATTTCTCCCACTAACTGTTGCGGTATTACTAATAGCTTATCTCGACCTAAATCATTCGGATTTACTCGGTATAAAATTCCTGATTCAATCCTGAAGTTTTTTGCCTGCTTACGTAAACCAATTGTAGCATCTTCCGGGTTTTTGATTGTCATTATTATTTGGAAAATTTTTTCATCTTTCTTCTGTAACTCCTCAATATTACGAGTATCCAAAATAAATGTTGGTATTTCTTCAACATCGTGTTTGTCCGTATCTGGTTGCAGTACCGGATATCTACTTACACAGTCAGCGTCTTTGTGCGCAATCCCTGATTTATGGCACACCGTGTAATCAAATTCTGACAGTTTTAATGACCACCTGGCTAAACGACCTGTGGCATCTTTCAATGTCTTTAGCCAACACAAAGCATGATGATCAGTTATGATTTTTACAGGTTTACCATAAATAAAGTGTCTGAAGTATGAAAGTGCCCATATAACCGCCAATCCTTCTAATTCAGTTATGGAATAATTTTTCTCCGCTTTGCTAAGACTTCTGCTTGCGTAAGCAATAGGGTGTAACTTATGTTCTGTGTCTTCCTGCAACAATATAGCTCCTAGTCCATCTTTACATGCATCTACCCTTAATTCACACCCTTGGTTTGGCTGAAAATGTGCCAACACTGGTTCACTAATCAATTTCTGTTTTAGTGTTTTAAACGCTATGTCATGTATGTCCTGCCAATCAAATTTATTCTGCTTCTTTGTCAGATCATGCAAGGGGCGTGCAATTTTTGCAACATTTTCTATAAACTTCCGGTAATAGTTACAAAGTCCTAAAAAGCTTTGTACACCTTTTACATTTTTTGGCCTTGGAAAATTTTCAATTGAAATTAATTTTGATTTATCAGGAAAAATTCCATCTGTTGAAATTGTATAACCAAGAATATCAATTTTTCCTTTTAGATATTCACATTTTTTAGGTTTTAACGTTAGGCCTGCACTTCGAAGTCTATCGAAAACTTTACGTAATTTTTCCAAATGTTCATCTATTGTTTCAGAAAAAATTATAATGTCGTCCATGTAAATTAAAACTTCTTTCCATTTTAAATCTCTAAACACTACATCCCCTAACTGTTGGAATGTTGCCGGGGCATTGCACAACCCAAAAGGCATTACATTAAATTCCCATAACCCGTGACCTGGCGCCGTAAAGGCAGTAAGTGGCTTACTTTCTTCTTTTACTTTGACCTGCCAATAACCTGAATACATGTCTAACGATGAGAAATACTGGGCGTTTCCTAAGTAAGTCAAAATATCCTCAATATTAATTCCTGACCACGAATTTTTCACTGTTACATTGTTTAACTTGCGATAATCAACACAAAACCGCGTCTCTCCAGACTTTTTCTTTACTAATACGACGGGACTTGCCCAGGGCGAGTTACTTCGTCTTATTATATCGTACTGTTCCATTTCCCTTATTTGCGTATCTATTATTTCTCTTTCTTTTTGTGCTACTCTGTAAGGTTTTTGTTTTATAGGTTTAACATTTCCTACGTCAATTTCGTGTTCAATTACATCCGTTCTCCCCATATATTTTGGTGTTTTTGAAAAAACGTCTCTATACTCCGCAAGTAGGGTTCGCAATTTATTCTGTAATCCTAAGTTTGCTATATTACTTAGATTATGGTCATTCATTGTAATTATTTCTTCATCATTTTCGGTTTCATTAATAAAACAAACTGGAATTTTTGTCATGTCCGTTTTAATCGTTTTCTCGAGATTACCAATCGTGGAATTCTTTATTACAAAAAGTCTACGATGACCGACATTTTTAAGCTTAATATAAAAATGTCCATTCTGCAAAAACGGTAATCCTACGCAAATAAGACCTCTCGGTCGTAAAAAACTATCTTTCTCAATAAAACAATATTCCGCTAAGTCAGATGGTTGTAGGTTCAAGTTCAATCGGGTAACTATATCATTCCCAGGTTTCAACACGTAATCGCCGGCGACGGTAATTTTCAGGGAATTTACTGTTGGCTCGTTTGCTATGTTTACGAACAAATCTTGCTGTGGATCGCATTCTTCAGCTGAATCATAATCCCCAAAATTTATGATCAATTTGTCCGAACCATGCTGCAATGTCACTTTATTGTTATTATAGTCAATGACTGACTTTGTCGTCTTCAAAAAGTTATGTCCCAAAATTAGAGCTTTAGACAAATTTTTTACCACTAATGCTTCAACGCGTATCTCTTTATTATTAACTTCAATCGTCACTTGTGAATTTCCAATAGGTGTAAGAGGGTAACTGCCTGCAGTAATTAATTCAACATCATTTTCCAAAGGATACATGTTATTAATATAATTTAAATCCACAATATTTTTACACGCTCCAGTGTCTAGAACGACATTTACATTTTCTTGATTATTTACTTTTAAATGCACATACAATAACCCTCCTTTGACGCCCTTTGATGACAGGTGGACAATCTCGTTAGGGCTTCCTATTGACGAAATTGTCCTCTTTCGTTTGGGTTTTGATATACCCGATCATTTCGACGGTTATCTGGATTATTTCTGGAACTGTTTGCATTCCAGTTGCATGATGCATGCCCTATTCTTTTGCAATTAATGCATCTAATGCGTCCATCGTGTGTTCTTGTACTAGGTAAATAGCTATTACCTTGATTTCGGTAAGGTGCTCTGTTTCCATAATTTGGACCATAATTTTTACTCATTATTTCTATTCCATTGCACATTCCGATTTTGGTAATATGGCCGTTGACCGCCATTATTTGAACCACTATTAACGGTATTGTTCCTTGGTGGCATATTTCTTGTAAAATTTCCACGATAATTGACAAAATTCCTGTTCGGACCGTTACTGGCGACATTCCTGTTATCCACGAAATTTCTCCCTGTGCTATTACTATTATAATAGACTCGATTTCTATTTTGATTGCCATCTCTGCGTGGAAAATTTGTTGTATTTCCCGGTCCGCTCCTGATCATTTGATTCTCGTTATTCAACGCATCGGACACGGAAAGCAGTGCCGCCGTATCACGTGTCATCTGATTCACCAGGGTTCTCTCTTTAATGTCACTTAGCTTTAACACTAGCTGTTTTAAGTCATTAAAATTTTGATTACTTGAACTCAGCAAGTAATACATTTCATAGTAGGATGGGTGTAAACCATTTTTAAAATGGTCCCTAAACGTGTCAAAAGACATTGTCGGGTCAATTTCTGTTGCCAACGCAAGTAAATCAAAATAATATTTTTTAACATCCTCATTGTCTTGATGTTTTCGTGTATTTAGTCGAAACTTTAACTTTCTTAGTGGCTGTTCACCAGAAAATTCTTTTAAAAAGTCCGTTTTTATATTTGTCCATGTTTTTGCCTGGTTTGCCGGTTCGTTAATATAACCATCAAACCAAGTCTGAGCCGGGCCTTCCAAGAAATTTGCTAAGTAGGAAATTTTGTGGTTTTCCGACCAGCTGTTTGCAATCGCTGCTTTTTCATATTTATTTACAAAAATAATAGGAGAGTCAATCGATGGGTTAAATGTAGGTGGGCATGTAAACTTTGGTGTAGCTGGAGTTTTTGGCTCAGCCAAAGCTACCTGCAAAGTCATGTTAGCCATTGCTGCAGTATTGTTAGGACGTATTACACTGTTTCTCTCTTGAACTAGATAGAATAAGGTAGGCTCTGGCACTACCACTTCTAAGGGACTTTCTTGCCAGAACTCTTCTGATTCTCGCGATTTAGGCGGAGTCCTACTCAATGAGGCTCTTGGCTTAAAAAACTGTTCTGGGGATCGTGATCTTGCTTTGGAATCTTTAGCTTTCTGAACTCGGGAAGTCGAAGCTTTGGTTGTTTGAATTCGCGGGGTTTCAATTTGAGCACTTACGACAGTTCTTTCGAAAGGGCTCTCGTCCTCACTACTTGTTAAACTGACAATAGAAGTTGTTTTGTCAACTTCTGGGGCACCTGCAGAAGCAGAGGAACCGACAGTTGAGCTATGATGCGCGGGTTTAAATTCTCTCAACTCCTTTAAGACTTTTTCGGGGTTTTTTCCTTGAGCTAGTGCTTGTTGCAAAACAAATTTTTCTTTGTCTGATACACTTTGAGCTCTACTGCGAGTTCGTACTCGTGATTTGTCACTTGGTTCACTCATGTAAAATCTAATACGAAATGTTTGGCAGTATTTTTAATTATTTCGATTTTCCAAGTTTTCGGTCAAAATTTAAACGATTTTTTTTTTAAACAATTTGATTATTCCTAGCAATTTCTTTGCGAATTTGCTTGTTCATCAAACTAATAATTTTTTTGACGCTAAAATACACAAGCATTAATACCCCCATGCACAGAAAAATAATAATTAAAATTTCCTTTGCCGACCATGAATTATCTTTTTCTGAATTATTTGATACACCTCCACTGTTCCCTGCTTGGGAAATAATAATTTCTTCCTCTTTTGAAGATGTACCACCCATATTAAACCAAAATTTTGTCAAATAAGCGCTTTAATAGCAAAGGTAATCCCCAAAAAATCACTGAATAAATCAACGTTACTATCCCTAGCCAAAAGATAATAATACCTAAAACTTCTTTTATAGTCCACACATTATTTTCCTCAATCGGTATCATACCCCAAAAAATAAAAATAAACAACTCAACTATTGTTTTTCATCCATCTCAAAACAGACCGGCACCTCCACCAAATGTCACGTTTAATCTATGAGCCCTTCTGGGTTCACCAATTAAACTGACTCACGACAATAAACGTCGTGCCGGGATCTCAGTTTTAGGGATGGAATCAAACACTGAGTTTTTCTCATATAACACTTAAATCTATTAAATATGATATACACAAACGTGTCCGCACAATACGGTTATAAATACTAAAAATTGACAATTCTACAATATGTACTTACATAGTCACAAGCTAAGGACTTAGCATTTCTGGCGGCTGGCTTGGTCACTTCGCGTTTGAACAACTTTGGAGAACGGACTAATTAACTTGATCTTTTCCCGAGGAGAGTCGACATTTCGACTTCTCGGGTCAGCTGGTCGCACTACCGTTGATCGGTTCACACTTTTTCTATACTGCTAAAATCGGCGTATTTTATACCCGATTGATCGGCTGACGCAGTTTGTTATTGTCGCTTGTTTTTCACATTTCTGTAAAGCAGGTGGTGGTGACACATCACCGATACGGTGCACTCGGTGCATGACACACTCGGTGCATCACGGTGCGACCTTGCCTCGTGCGCTTAATATTTCGCAATCCTGGAATACTTTTATGTTTTTTAAGTTAATCAGTCCATCTTTTCAATTAACGGATTTTCCATTCGTGACAATACGTTGAAGAAAGGAGAACTCAAGTTCAGAAGCTATGGAACGAAGTTAAAGTAAATGACACCCAGCTCAAAGAGCTGACAACATTAGAAACGCAACACGCTACGTACTTTGCTAGCAATTACTTTGAACAAATCAGAACCATTTATAACGATGCTCTACAAGAGTTAAACAACTGCAAGGAAAAACTACTAGACGAAGAGAGAAAACAAGAATGAAAGCAACAAGATAAGCAGAAAAAAAGTGCCACTCTAAATCAACTCACGCAGGAACAAACCTTGCGAATGAGCGATTTGGATGAACTGGTTGAAGAATTCACTGCAACATTTGATCCCGAGGTAAAAAGTGGACTTTTTTCAACAATTTTGAAAGACTGGAACATCGTAACATCCTTACACTAGGAAATTTCAAAATTGGACGTTGATAAAGTCTCAAAATATTTTGAGGAAAACAAATTCAAGCAACTTCGTACCTTGATTGCCAAAATTCAAGGACAATCTAACAGCAAATCATCACCTCTGAAAAGCGAGGTAGAAAACCAACAACCACAAACGTCAGTGAATAGAACCAATAACATCAGCCTACCTCAAATAAAGATACCAATATTTACTGGAAACTACGAAGAGTGGACGCCATTTGAAGACATGTTCAAGAATGTGATCCATAACAACGAGGCACTCAGCGAAATCGAAAAAATGAACTATCTAAAAGCTCATGTCACAGGGGAAGCTGGCAGAGCAATTCAACATTTTCAAATCAGTTCAGCGAACTACCATATTGCATGGGGTCATCTCAAAGAGAGATACAGTAACGAACGCCTAATCACCAACAAGCTTATTAACAAAATACTGGATTTACCTGACAGCAAACAAGAATCATCAGAGCAGCTAAAAGAAATTTACAACACAACAAAAGAATGCTTGAAAGCCATTGAAGCTCTGAACATGAATACATCTCAATGGGACCCGATCATCGGTTGCGTTCTACTGCGGAAAATCGATAAGAGAACACAAGAGCTATTTGAAGCTAGTTTGATCAATCCACTACAAGTGCGAGAACTCGACGAGATGTTGAACTTCATCCTTAAGCGGTTTCGAGCCATCGAATCCATATCTACCGATCGACATGACGGACGCGAAAACAATAGCAGCATGGGCAGTTATCAACCACATCAGAGAAAACAGCAAAGTCAAAGCTGTAAGTACTGCAATTTATCTAACCATACCATTTATCAATGTTTAAAATTCAAAGCATTAACAGCTTATCAACGGTTTAATGCTGCTAAAGAAAAACGGTTATGTTTAAATTGCTTAAACCACGATTTAACTACAAAATGCCTGTCATTTCAAAAATGCAGAATTTGTTTTCAAAATCATCATACGCTCATCCACAAAGAAAACAACCACAACAAAACGAAAACGCCAAACGAGCAGAAATCAAAACCATATTTCAATCAATCAAACAGGGTAGGAACACATGTCGCGCATGAAGGAGGTAAAACATTATTAGCGACAGCAATCATTAGAATTCAAGATTCAGATGGAAAAAAACGAAAATTTGAGAGCCTTGATCGATTCAGCTTCGCAAGCATCGTTTATCACTATGGAAGCTGCCAATTTACTACAATTACCCAAACAGAAAATTCATGCCGAAATTTCTGGTATAGGGGGATCAACCAATGAGAGCTGCAAATACAAAATATCTGTACAATGCAAACCACGCATTACTAGCAAATTTACGTTAAATACTGAACTGCTGATTTTACAAAAATTAGCAAAAGATATGCCAGAACACCCAATTGAAGTAAACACCGAATTATGGCAAAATAAAATTCTTGCTGACCCAGGCTTCGGAAAGCCGGGTCCAATTGATGTGATTCTTGGAGCCCAAGAATTTCACGAAATTTTGTTAGAAGGAATGGACAAGTCAAACGACGGCCTTGTAGCGCAAAATACAGAGTTAGGCAGGATCATTTGGGGAAGCATTCATCAATCCTTAAAACAAACCAACATTGCAGTAGTAAGCATGATAACACAGTCTGAAGAGAAAGAATTATCACGGTTGGAATTAGAGGAAATTTCGGAAAAACGACAATTAACAAGCGATGAAAATGCATGCGAGGCATTTTACGATAAAACAACATTGCGTAATTCGAGCGGTACGTACACTGTTCAAATTCCGTTTAAAAACGAAATTGAGTCATCGCAATTAGGTGAGTCAAGGCCAAGAGCGTTGGCACGTTTACTGTCCTTGGAGAAACGATTATCTAATGATTACAAGTTGAATTTGGAATATAAAAAATTTATGAGTGAATACATTAAGCTAGGTCACATGAAACAGGTGCAGTGGAGTAACCAAATCCAAGGAAAATATTACATACCTCATCAACCAGTTATCAAAGAAACCAGTACGACTACAAAGTTGAGAGTAGTGTTTGACGCATCATCAAAAACGACAAATGGAAAAAGTTTAAATGACATCATGCACGTAGGTCCTAAAATTCAAGATGACCTTATAGATATTTTATTACGTTGGAGAAGTCACAGAATAGGATTTACAGCCGACATAGAGAAGATGTATAGACAAATTCGAATTTCCGAAGAAGATCAGGACTATCACAGAATCTTATGGAGATTCTCGACAAACGACCCAATTCAAGAATTCAAGTTATTGACCGTAACGTATGGAACGGCTGCAGCACCATACTTGGCTGTAAAAACAATTCAAAGGTTAGCGGAAGACGAGAAAATGTCGTATCCAACAGCATCAAAAATCAGCTTACAGGACTTCTATGTGGACGATCTAATGTCAGGTGAGTAGTAGAGCAATGGGGATACTGGACCATTTTGATGAAATGGTGAAGGCGCGAGGCGTAGCGTGTTGCCCCCGTAGCCCCGTGGGGGCCCCCTCGTGACGTGGGGCCCCCTGTCACTTGTCATACGTCACACGTGGGGCCCCCCTGTCACTTGTCATACGTCACCCCACCTGTCACCATTTTGGTGGGTGGGGCCCCCTGTCACTTGTCATACCCCACCTGTCACCATTTTGGTGGGCGCGTCCCGGTGCCTGCGTGTCACTTGTCAAAACAGGTTCGGTGAAGGTCACCCCCACCCCAACCCCAACCCCTAACCCCCAACCCCTAACCCCCAACCCCTAACCCCCAACCCCCAACCCCTAACCCCAACCCCTACACCCCAACCCCAACCCCTAACCCGAACCCAAAACAACCACTAGTGGAAAATAAAAAAATACTAAGTACTTAATGTTTTTTTTTATTGCGGAAGTGTATTAGACACCCAATCATGTATTTCAATACAATTGCGAAAACTACAAACATATGGTTTATCTGCTAAATGCTCCATGCATTTTGGGTAACTCGGTTGAGTTGGCGGTGCGGACCAATCCAATGACATATCAATAATACTTGACCCATTGAAATGGTAACTTCTTTAGCAATAAATTCTGAACCTTGCACCCCGTTTAAGGTAAAACCTTGAATATCAACAGCAAACACTTTCATTTTTTTCAGAGAGAGCTCAACTTTTTAGGTCAACAGTCGGACACCTACTGAAAAATGATCAAAAAGTGATTTTTAATTTCATACATGGTCTGACCAGGGTCACTACGTAGTAATTTTTACGCTTATTTTTCAAGTAATTAGGTATTTGATTGCAAATATATTCAAAAACAACAAATTATGCTTTTTGTTAATGTCCTATCAGCCCATATTTGGTGCTGCACTTTTCCCACCATTGACACATAATTGTTGTTGATGTACGCTTATTTTTCATGTATCTACCCACAAAATATATTTAAAAACAACAAATATGGGGTTTGTTAATGTCCTATCGGGCCTACTATCAATACATAATTGTTGTTTTTCGCTTATTTTTCATAAATCTGACCACAAAAATATATTCAAAAGTGACAAAAATATGTTTTTGGTAATGTCCTATCTCCCCTTTCTTTGGTCACAACTGCATATAAAAGCAGCGAACGCAGTAGTAAAAATAAACAGATCTTTTCTTCCAAGTCAGTTTGCAGCAGCTAAGATACAACAAAGAACAATGCCTAAGTCACCTGCCATTAGTGATTGTGCTGAAACCCTCATCGAGTTGTGCAACATTGTTACACCACCA
Organism: Ips typographus; assembly: GCF_016097725.1. NCBI lineage: Eukaryota > Metazoa > Arthropoda > Insecta > Coleoptera > Curculionidae > Ips > Ips typographus. The sequence continues at coordinate 51,324 of NW_028098583.1, forward strand.
CAAATCCGGCCCGACGAAGTGATTGAAGAAGAAGAAAACCAAAATAATGATGGTGAAGATGTCGTAAGTGATACCTATAGCTGCTGTACGTACAATCCGAATATTGACGTGAGATTACGAATAAGGGAAGTGAATGATTTTTATGAGGCCCAGGTTGACAAGCGCATCCACAGCATTACTGGAGATGTGAATCAACGAGACAAGGATTGGTGGTTGTGGAATCGTGCTGTACAGCACCATGATTCAATAGTTTTTTGCAATTTCCATTATGTTCTCGAGATAAGATCTATAAATTTAATTATGAATATTTGCCCCGAATGCCATGAAGATTTTGACGATGAGTTTTACAAGAAAGTGGCTTATCACTACAAGGGTGTGTCTTTTTTGCTAGTGCATGAGCATAACTATTTTCATATGAATTGTGATGTGTGTTGTAAAACAAGCGCCTATAATTTCAATTTTTCATGTGTTTGGGGCAACAAAATACAAAAACGTTTAGAAATGGTAAAATTATGGGGAGCACGAGAAGAAGAAGAAGAATAAAATGTGTTTTTTATACTTTTTGGTTCTTTATTTTTCCACACAAAAACTCTCTTACAGCAGCAGCAGCAGCAGCAGCAGCAACATTGTTTTTATTAGTACCCCCACTTGAAAAACAAAAAAATAAAACTTGTTTATTTAATTTACTTTGCGAACAATTTCACTAAGTGGTAATTGCTCCATAATACAATCCTGAATTATTACACAATAAGCTTTAGTAGCTGCGGGTATACCCACTCTTGTTTCAATTTCTATTTTAACATCAATAGCAGATGATTTTAGGCTATCATCACGCCGAGAACAGTCAATAACAAAAATACTGTGGGTTTTAAAAGCATCATAATCCAAAAGTGTTTCCCTCCTTTCCGCTGAATTAAAGAAACTCGATGCAAATTGTACATAGTTGTAGTGGGCGTCAGCATAATCATTATTGGTAAAATTTAAATTCAATCGCTCATAAGGATAATATTCACCGTTGAGAAATAGTCTGATATCAGATATATTCAAATTATCAAACTGAGTTATGTCCTTCAAAGCTTGATTAATTCTGTTTGTTTGAAATCCAACGATGATGTAACGAGGGCAATCTACATCTGTAGTTGTTTTCACACTCCAAATCTCTTTTGTAGAACCTGCATTAAGGCTAGGTAATTCATGTAGTTCCCATTTTCGGAATGGAATTAGAATGGGTTTATCGTTACGTAATGATTTTAGCAGCTCAAGTTTAGTTTGATCATTGGGTGCCACATGTTTGACTTTTAATTCAATATTATTAATAGTTAAGGTGAATGTTGTATCATCCTTGGATACGAGAACACAATTAGTGTCAGTTCGTGAACGAACGAATCTAAAAGTGTGTCTTCCACTCATAATTACTTGATAATCTTGGAAAATGCCAAAAAAGTGTTTTAAGGGTATCCTCATGTAAAAAGTACCATCCGTATTTACTGACACATTCTCTGGGTAACTCCAGCTGGCTGTTTTTAAATGATTTTTATCACTTGTATTGTAACACAGATAGCCACGAATTAGGCTGACAATTCCGGGATTTTTAACATGTTCAACTTCAACACCGTTTAGTTCATAGGTCATGGAATCAAAGAAAAATCCTGCTGCATTATTCACTAATTTCACATCACCCGTTCCCGCTATTTTTGATAGTTTTCCTTTAATAGACAAAGCTGCATCGCATAATAGAACCCAAGCATCATTGCGGTTTACAGTTATCTCAATAATATCATTGTTTTGAAAGGATTTTATGTATGGTAAATATGTTCGAAATTCGATGTGATTAATGGAATTGTCGCTTGTAGGCAGTTGGTAGAGGTCTAAAATTTGGCTTGGCAACATAGCCGATTGAAGATAAGAATAAACTGTTGACGGTAGATAACGTTCCGCTTAGGTTTTTACTCCTGCTGTGCCGCAAGGGAACTGCTGACGGTGTACCATGCACTTGATTTTTATAGGGTGTGATCACTAAGACCATTTTTTTAATTCCAATCGAATAATAATTTCTTCGCCACGAAAATTTACTAAATTAGAATTCTGATCAAGAACTTGTAGAGTAATGTTACTGATATCAGTACGATCGATCGGTAAATATATTAAATTTCGCGGCACTTCGTCAATTGCAAATCCGGGGTCGCTGTTTATCGGAAATTCGTAGATGGTGTGTGAAGGTCGATCGTTGTAGTAAGCTCCTTGTGTTATGTTACTATCAATATGAATGGTTCGTACTTTTACAATGTTTACAGGTAGATCGGATTTATGTACTTCACCAGCTTTTAACAGCCGATGTGAAAAACCCAAAAGTCCGGCTAATGAACTCTCAGGCCTAAAGTCTATGTCGAAAGTGGGGTGAAATATTTCACACTTTAAGGTATTATTATTTGGTCGCAAGAAAAACGTTGGCTCTCCTTCTTTAACTATATTGTTTGACCCTTGTTGAAAGAAGCTTTTTAAATAATTGTATATATCGGTTATTTCATAAGCTCCGGGAGAAATGTTGATAGATTTTGCGGATTCGGTATTATCTATATAATGAAATATACTGTTGTTTGTTTCGATGTTGGGTATTGTATTATACGAATGAAATCCAATTAAAGCAAGACTATATTGGAAACTTGGGTTCAAATTGATGGGTATGGGGAGGTCTATAGATAAAGTTGATTGACGTCCTTTTAAAGTGAAGATTAAGGACATACTGACTGACAGTAGTGGGATTGTGGGGTATTTTATAGACAAATGTTACTAAAAAACATAAAATTTTATTCAATTACATTATATAAAAATTCAATACAAAGATGGCCGCAATTATATGTGTTGAATTTCTGATAACGATCCTTATTGTATAATATTTTAACATTAGAACCAAAGTAACGAACTAGTTCTTGTGGTGGTTTTAATTGGCCGAAACTATCAAAATAATTTACAGTGTTGCCATGTTTTTTGTATGCCACCCAGTGAGTACCTTTATGAACTGAAGAGTCCAAGTTGACTATACCACATTCCCTGTATTTAATAGTTTTGGGAAGCGTATCTCGCATAAAGACCCCTCTAAAATGAGGTATTTGCAATTGTTTTATATAATTTAAAATTTCATAATTGCTCAAGGCATGTTTGGGAAGGGCTATTGGAAGTTTTTTTTTTTTTAAATATAACCCAAATCCCCGTTGCGTTTTTTTCAGATAAAGTCCCGAGCCTTTCACTCCAATTTCCTCAGTTTTCTTTTTATCTCCTGTTAGTTTATTTTTTGCATTTGTAATATCTATGACATTCTTGGCGACAGTTGATGCACCCCCAGCCAGTGCTCCAAGCGCTCCTAACGCCGAGAGAATTGGTAAAAGTGGTAATATTCCCCCCAATTTTTTATCATCAAAAGGGATGCTTCGGGGAATTCGAATTTTTCTTTTACCTCCAGCTTTCTTTATAGCAACACGCGCTGCACGAAGCGCATGTAACGATGATTTCCTTAACAATTTACCATTCTTACCATTTAACAAATCATTCTTATTTTTAAGTAGTTCAGTCAACGACTTGGCAGTAGGTCTTAAAATGGTGTTGAATGATAGGGTTTTCTTTGCTTTCTTTTTCATGCCCATTCCCAATTTTCTTTTTACTTTCATACTGTTTGTAATTAGCCACGCAGCACTTTTTTCACCAAAACTTGAATTTTTCGCCTTAACACGGTCCCAAGCTTGATTTTCTAATATTGCATCAGCTTTATGTCGGTCTTGTAACGATTTATTTTTGCTGTATGCAAGATCGTGCTCTTTGCAGGCACTATCTAAAGGATTAATTCCAGTGTCTCCTCTAGCTAAGCGTTCTTTCACACGAGTTCCGGGTCCACACCACTGATAGGAAGGTAGATGTAGTTCAAAGGGTAATTTGTTAATTAGGGAGTTGACAATACCAGCACCTGTGTGCTCTTGGATTATTAACATACTACTGAAGTTACCATCTGTAAAACAGCTATATAAATAGGTTGTTCACCTAACACAAGAACCATTTTTCTCTATGAAAATGGAGGTAGTGCTGCAAGACATAGATCTTCCAATAGAGAATTTAGACTTTAAAACAACTGAAGATGTAAAACATAGCAAATTATTGCCAAACTGTTTTCGCGCCATAATTTGTGGGCGAAGTGGTTGTGGAAAGACAAATCTGTTTTTATCGTTATTGTTTAATGTGAATGGATTACGATTTGAAAATGTGTATGTGTATTCAAAATCTCTTTTTCAACCTAAATATGCGCTATTGGAGGAAGTGTTAAAAAATGTTAAAGGTGTGGGGTATTTTCCCTTTACAGATAATGATGAGCTAATTGTCTATCAAAATGCTAAAAAGAATTCCATATTTATATTTGATGATATTGCATGTGAAAAACAGGATAAAATACGTTCATATTTTTCAATGGGTCGACATAATGACATTGATGTTGTTTACATTTGTCAAACGTATTCGAAAAATACCCAAACAATTAATCAGAGATAATTGCAATATAATAGTTTTGTTTAAACAAGATGATGTGAATTTGAGACATGCTTTTGATGAACACGTGTCACCAGACATGACTTATGATGTTTTTAAAAAATTGTGTTCTGAATGCTGGAATGATAAGTTTGGAGTTTTAATTATTGCTAAAGATTTTGATTTAGATAGTGGGCGGTACCGTAAGGGTTTTGACAAGTATATAAAAGTGTTGTAACTGTTTGTATACTTTATTTCCGTTATGAAACTCCTTAGTAAAGCAGATGCAGAGCGTAAAAGAAGAATTGCCGAATTGAGTCAAAATGTTCGGAAAAAATATCAATCTCTTAAGCTAGGCCGATCTGAAGAGGACAAAACGTTGAACGAATTGTTCAAACCAGTTACAAAACCACTTGCTTTAATTCTAACGCAACAACAACAACAACAACTAGTTCAACCTCATCAAGAACTAAAACCTAAGAAATTGTTTGAGGCGGAGGAGGAGGAGGAGGAGGAGGTTGAGGGGGACGATGAGGATATAAATAATGAAACCAAAATAGAGCAGAATAGTGATGACACAAGTGATGACTATTATGAATCTTCTGATTCTGACTACTCTAAGATTGCACAAACGTACATCACAGAATACCTCAAGGCATCGCCAAAAATAGATATAACATTTGGACCTGCATTTAATAAAGCTGCCGATAAATGGACTTTAGGAAAGTCAGATCTCAGTTTTAAAGATAATGGTGATATAATAATAAACGGTACACGATTTAAAGGAACTAGGGGGCTTTACAATTTGTTGTTTTACAAAGATCCAAGTGATTTTGCAACCAGCGACCATGAGAATTATAAAAAAATTGTAAATCTGACTAATTTATACAGAACAGACTTTCTACCTGCTGGGAAAATAAAGGGGAGTTCATCTGCTAAATATAAGAATCTTGTTCGTAATTATCTATTACCTGCTCCCACACCTCAGAAAAAAGGTGGTGAAGTGAAAATGATTTATAATACAAATCCAGTTGACTATGTATGGTGGAATGATGTCAATGAACTAGTTGACCGATTACGACTGTTATATGCATCGAAAGGGGCCGGCAATACTTCCCATGATAATGAAATCGCATCAATAATTGAGGAACTTAAAGAAGCAAATATTATTTATTAGGTCTCAGTATGAAAATGAGTCTTGATAAGTTCGGACGTCACTCCAGAAAACAAGCTGCAACAAGTTACTCCAAATCAGTGTTACCCCATACACCTGAAGGAGATATTGATGCAGAAAATTTGAGAATTTGTAATTTAAAACCACCTATAGACGAAAATGATGCAACTACTAAGGAATATGTAAATAATTTATTGTCAAATATAAAAGATACAAAAGTAAAAATGAGTAAGGAATATGTAAATAATTTAATTGCAATTTATATAGATAAGAATATAATAATAAGAGATATAAAAAATGATGTTGATAAGGCGCATGATCTACTTAAGCAACAGGAAACTATCTTAAAAGATCTTCAAAAACAGTACAAGCTCTGGTGCTATAGAAATGAAACCTGTGTAGTTCTCCCAGATATCCCCCGGTGATGTCTAAAGAAAAAATTCAGCTTATTAACGAGTTACATAAACCCATTCGAAAAAAGTTTCCTAGACGACGTACTATTATTAAGGGTTTGAATGATCTGTGGCAAGCTGACCTTGCTCAAATGGATATGCATGTTAGAGAAAATAAACAATTCAAATATTTCCTTGTTGTCATTGATTGTTTCTCAAAGTACGTTTGGACTGAACCTTTGAAGACAAAATCGGGTGAAGAAGTAACTGCCGCATTTGCTAAGATACTACAACGTGCTAAGACTGGACCGAAAAATCTTCATACGGATCATGGAAAAGAATTCTATAACCACAGGTTTCAAAATCTCATGCAAAAATGGAATATTAATCATTATAGTACCTTCAGTCACACCAAGGCCGCTATAGCGGAACGCTGTATCAGAACGCTTAAGGAAACTCTTTATAAATTTTTTAGTTTAAACGGAAGTCACAAATGGATTGGTATATTAGCAGACATTGTTAAAAACTACAATGAAACCATACACTCAACTACAAAAATGAAGCCCGTTGATGTTAATAAGAAAAATTAAAAAAAATTGTTGTCTACAGCATATAATAATATTAAAATGGTTGATTTAACAAACAAATTTAAGGTGGGCGACTTAGTACGTATTAGCAAAGCAAAACATGTTTTTGAGAAAGGATTTTTACCTAATTGGACTACTGAACTCTTTAAAATTAGTCAGATTAAACTTACAAATCCTGTAAGCTATTTATTGGAAGATCAGCAGGGTAGACCCATAAAAGGGGCTTTTTACCGTCAAGAATTACAAAAAACCCAACAACCGGAGGTGTTCTTGGTTGAAAAAATATTGCGAAAGAAGGGTCAAAAGGTGTTTGTAAAGTGGCTTGGTTTCGACAAATCTCACAATAGTTGGATAGATATTAGTAATAAATTATAATTTTCAAATGCTTAAAAATCTGATCAATTAAGTTTAAGCATCTTTGAGAACCCAACAAAATTGAAAAAATGACTGCCTCCTATGACAATAGTTGTATATTAGTAATAAATCATAATGCACATGCGTTAAACTAATAAAATAACACACACACAGCTTATCACTCTAAAATTAGTAGTGCTTCAATTTTCATTAAAGCAACATGTGTAGTGAAGTATTAGATCAGGATGTTACTGAGCTTTTAAATATGTATGAGAAAGCTACGCATAAAAACATTGCATTTAATGGGGGGCAGTCAACCAGAACAACAGTGTTATCTGCTGAACACCACTTTTGCATGCCCCAGTAGCGGATTTGACAGTTGTATTGGTCTTAATATGTCAATGGATTTTCAACCAACTATAAGGATTCCAGTGGCAAACGGTACATTTTGTTTTACCGAAAGTGAGTGGAAACACCTCATTATCAATCTTCAGTGGTTTCAAAACAATTACTTTAAGAATAACAATGACGTCAGCATGCAAGTTTCATCCTGCAACGGCTTAATTACGACACACCTAATGAATGATAACACTAAAGTTCTTGCGTTAACCAATCAGGACGCCACATTGTACTTAACGGAAAGTAATGTATGCGATTTGTGCATTATTGATTGGTTTTTTATAGACACTAAAATTAGTGAGTTAAAAATATTGGATTTTGCCAAATATTATTATAATTTTGTAAATGTATTTCACGACTATATAACTGTTCATCATGTTTCTGTAGATAAAATTGAAGCTCTTGTACGCGTGTTTTGTAATATTAATTCTCATGTAGAAACATATTGTATAAGGGAGTGTTTAGCTAATAACAAAAAACAGCTTATACAAGATTTGCAAAACAATAAAAAACCATGAAAACGTGATTGAAGTATTTCACTGGAACCCTAACCTATGACAAATAAACCAGTTTAAAATTAATTGTATATCACTTTCTTAATCATATTACTCCCAACTTCCTTGCAGTAATGAAGTGCTTAATTGTGTTTTTGGTTTTAGTTAGCAGTTGTTGTTGTGATGCTAATTTTAGTGCTACAGATTATTTAACTAAATATGGTTATCTTAATATTTCAAGTGCAAATGAAAACGCTCAAACAGATCTAACGGATGCCTTAATGGCATTTCAAGAGTACTACAGCTTAAATGTAAATGGAATTCTTGATGATCAAACATTAGAATTTATGAAAAAAGCTAGATGTGGTGTGAGTGACAATGCATTTTCACTTCAGGGAAAATGGGGTAAACAGAAATTAGTTTGGCATATTGCTCACCCTACCACTCCGTTACCACATGCAAAACTAGTGCAACTAGCCTCGCAAGCTTTTAGTGTGTGGAGCAATGTTACTAATTTAGAATTTATAAGAGACATTAGAGACCCGGATTTGATAATTTCATTTGTTAGCTATAACCATTCTAACCAGGTTAGATGCTTAAAGAAAAACTGCCCTTATAATTTTGATGGGGTAGGTGGTGTATTAGGCCATGCGTTTGGACCAAATGGACGCAATGGAAGTACTTGTCTCGAGATTCACTTAGATTCTTCAGAAAAATGGTATCTAGGTACAGATAAAGCACCTTCAAATGAGCACAGCTTCATAGATGTTTTAACGCATGAGATTGGTCATGCGCTCGGACTAGGACATTCAGCTGTTCCCAAAGCCATCATGTATGCATACTACAACGATAATTCACGCTTACACTCGGACGATATTTTGGCTATTCAAAGTTTATATGGATTTAAAACTACTACTACTACTACTACTACTACTACTACTACTATTGAGCCATCTCGCACCGTCTATAAACCTACTCTGACTAGTACCATGCACACACCCTATACACAGCCGCTCTTACCGTACAAGCCTGAAATTAAGCCGCAACTTGATATATGTGATGTAAATCCAAGTGATTTGTTTTTCTTAATAATGCATTACAACTTATATATCCTACATTCAGATCAAATATGGATTATGGATTTACAGTTTAAGAAAATGTCTAAAAAGAGTATTTCTATCTACTCTGTATTTCCTTTTTTACCTAAAATAGAAAAAATTACGGCTGCCTATCAAAGACCTAATAATGAATTAGTTTTAATTGTAAATAAGGAAATCTATGTTATAAACGATAAAAATTTTAAGCTAAGTAGAAAACTTTATTTATCAGATCTACAGATTCCCTTTGAAAACGATTTGATTGGGGCAATCAACACCTATAGCGGGAAAACCATATATTTTTTTAGCGATAATTATTACTGTATAATCAATGAATGTTCCTTCACTGTAGAAAACTATGGGTATATTTCGAAAGACTTTAACGGAATTCCTCCAGCTATAAATGGAGCTTTCCGTTATACCAATGGGTTGTTGTATTTTTTCCAAAATCAGCGCTATTTTGAATATGATGAATTTTCAAATGCTTTAAAAAAATCTGATCAATTAAGTTTAAGCATCTTTGACATTCCCTGTCCAAATTTGTTCTTGTATGAACAACTTAAAATACTACTTACTCATATAACAAAGGTTGTAAATAAATAAAAAAAAACATTGTATAAAGTACATAATTAGCAGGTTTATTACAGCCCCCACAAAGCACGCCTATTTCATGTAATCTAACTACATGATTACAATGCTCACAAAAATAAAAATCCATTATTTCAGAACATCGTAGGGAATTGAGAAAGTCCACCTGCCCCTTCGCCTCCTCCTCCTCGTTTTCGTGTGGCGCGAGTAACAGCTCTTCAAACGGAAGGGGTGGTATTAGCAATAACAATTCTTTAAAACAACAGCAATTTTCTGCATCCAAAACGGTTTTACTCGACACCTGATCCATTTCAAACACCGTCATTTTTTTTTTCTCTGTCTAAACTAAAATAGAATTTTTACTGTAACCTCATCACAAATGCATAATCACTTGCGTGGGTGATGCAGTTCATGCGTGGGTAATGCAGTTCATATGTAAAATCTTGGCTTTCACGCGAGTCAAGTAAATTAATAATATAAACATTTGCATAGGAATGACTTCATATATTTTATTCCTTTATCACATGCATTGGAAATGTGGTAAGCGAGGCGGAAATGTGGTAGACCACCCCCCTCCCCCAAATGCATATAAAACCAGTCAACAAGAGTTGAAAACATTAGTCTACGCACAAACGTACCTATCTACCTTAAACAAAACAATCATGAACCTAACCAAAATTAACGAATCCGGCAGTTTGGTTGAAAACCCTCTACTAAAGTTTCAACAACTTGAATTAAACCAATTGTATCCCTTGCACAACCTAAAAGTGGTCAATTCAAAATTTGGTGATGTGGTTCGGGCCGAGTTGTCTGACAGCGTGGTGTTTTTGCCTAGTCGGATGACGACACCCATTAAAGACAGTTTGGCGGAGTTTATACCGCTGAAATATGGCCTAAAATTTTTAGGTATGAAAGTGGTTAGTGGTTTATCACCAACACCAATTGTGGAAATAACGGAAATTGATTCACAAATTGGTTCGGACCAAGTTAAAGAAAAATGATTTCTACTATCAAAATGTGTCACAAGAAAAGCAAAATTATTCTAGGCTTGATCAAAATCGAGGTATAAGAAATAGTAATACCAGAAATAATTATTCATCAAAATGTAAAACTTTTAATCGAGGTAGCAACAAGTTTTACAATTTTGGACAAAATAAGAATGTTTCTACACATCAGAATCCTAGTAAATGTGAAAACTCAATGTTAAGTGTTGATGAAGTTGCTCTAAACTCGACAAACAGTAAAGATAGCAATTTATTGTCAATCAAAGCTTCAATAAATAACGAAGACAATTTGTTTGATGTAATTTTAGACACAGGATGTGAACCAAATTTAATTGATTTAAATCTTATAACTAACATGTCTTTATCATCAGAGAAAATCCAATTAACTTCGGTAGGAGGTTATACTTTTAACCCAGTTGGTACTTCGAAAGTAACTCTAAAAATTAACAACATAAAGTTGGATATTGAAGCATTAGTAGTGAAAAATCTTTCTAAACCTCTAATTTTGGGACATAATTTTTTATCGAATTTTAACGCAATGATTGATTACAATAACAATATTTTGAGTTTTTCAACCAACAACAACGATAAAGTAACAGTTAATCTCAATCGACCTGATTTAGATGTTACATCTAAAAACCAAGTTCAGAAAGAGTATCTAATGGGTGTAGAAATTTCTGACGTCAAAAACACAGTAAAACCTGTAATAAAATTAAAAGTTGCTCGAAAGTATATTGTAAAACCAAATACGCAAATAACGTTAAGATTGAAAACAGCGAATAATGTACCTGATTTAACGAAATGCATTTTTATTAAAAGAGACAGTTATTTATGTCCAAGAAATCTGTGTGTAGGCACACCATTTTTGCAAAATGGACACAATTTATACATTAAAATTGTCAATAAGGGATTTAGAACAGTTCCTATTTTAAAGCATTCTGTTATAGGTAAATTCGACGTTAATGAATCAATCAATACAAATACGACAAAGGATTCAATGTTATGCATTTCAGAAAAACGCAAATCAAAAACTGCTAATAAGTTTCAGTCCGATTTTCCTGTTCAATCGAAAATGTTACATCCTAATTTACAGACAAGTAACATAAATGAAATCGATAATATTGATTATCGAAGAAACGTTGCGATGTTTAAATCAACTCATAAAACTTCACACCAAAATAGAGACACAGCTGACCAAGTCGAATTAAAAAATGTAACATTCCCAGTATACGAATTTTGTGGATTACAATATTCAAAGCAAAATGGGTGCTTTTAGCATTTCTATTTAGTAAAAGTTTGTATAAAATTTAAGCTAAAAAAAAAAATAAAAAATAAATAAAAAAAAAACTGCTGTCAAGATAGCAGAGGAAATAGTCACCAGACAGAGAGCCAATCAAAACCTCACAGTGGCCAGCGTCAACGCTGCTCAAGCAGGTCAACTGACTGCATTATGGATGGCATCCGAGCAAACCACGTTGCTTGACCAGGAAGTAGCAATGCAGAAGGTGATGACCATTTTACGCCGCCATCCGCCCTCTAGGAATCGAATTCAGGCATACTTTAACTACATGATTGTTAATTTACGCCAAGAACAAAACGCAGCTTACTCCATGACAGAAGGTGAATGCAGGCAAAGATTGCATGTGGAAAATGATCACTTCTTTGATATTCCACTTGCTCCAGAAGTCCATCCCCAGAAATTTCGTGCATTAGAAATGGGCGCCAATTGTGCTTCTATAGATCTCCTTGTAGATGACAATACTAAGGAGATTTTCAGGAGTATGAGAGAGATCAATGATGTCCCAGTTATTATTGCACAGGACCTAGAGATTAACATTGTGCCTGAGAATGAAGTTTCCAATGTGTGGGCTAGACTTGATGAAGACAATGTGACTCAATTTTATCATATCCTCGGAGAGATTGAGGTTGAAGACATTTTTGTTAGGATGACTGCTTACTTAATTGTAAGCTTACTTAACATCACCAAGAGTGGGAATGTGACTGAAAGATACCTAGACAGACGAATTGACCAGCTTGCGACGGAATTCCAGGCTGCAAATCTTAACCTTCACATCAATTCTGAGATCATAACCGCTTATGCTAAGATGTTTCCGACTACAAATCTCACAGCCGATTACGTGTACAAAGTGTTGTCAACTTACTATACTATCTTTAAGGGAGTTGACGCCGGTCCAGTTACTTGGATGATTGAACAGTCCGCAGCGTCTAATGTGTCGGCAGCTCTAGCTGTTGCTGAAATGATCAGGAAAAACCAGTGCGAGAGGTACCGGGATCGATACCCGACTATGGCAATTTCATTTCGATGCTTCGATATGGAATTGTGTTTTGGGGTAATGCCAGCAACTTGGAGCAACCTTTTGTTATCCAAAAGAAAGCGTTGAGAATAATTTTAAATCTGGCATTTAAACAATCATGTAGGGGGGTTTTTCGACAGAACGGGTTTTTGACTGTTCCAGCCATATATGTGCTCGAGTGCCTAATGTTCCTCAAGAAACATCCTAGATGTTTTTCTTTATCAGCCATCACACATGAACATGGTACTCGCAATAAATACCGCTTGTACAATTGTCCTAAACATCGATTAACATTGACTGAAACCAACTGCATGTACTCAATGATAAGCATATACAATAAACTGCCTGCAAGGATAAAGGAGATTAACTCGATTCAGGCTTTCAAAAACTCTTTAAAGAAGTACCTATGTGATGTTGAACCGTATTCACTGCAGGAGTTTCTGGACTCTGATGGAAAATAATTTAGAAAATAAAAAATAATAATAAAAATGAAAGAGGTACTTTCGGTCTAGCAGTGCACGCTTATGCTGTCTGTCTTGTGTTAATTTTATATGTATTTGTTTTCATTATTCTGCATCTATCTAAGTTTATTTTAAGTAATAATTGTACTGTAAATGCTCTTTGTGTCAGTTTTGACGTTTTGACGCAACCATTTGACGTATTTCAACACATTTCTGTTAACTTATTGTTGTTGAAATAAAGGCATTTTATTTATTTATTTATTTATACATGGTTTGGTAATTATATTAGTGAGCCAGAAAATCAGATGAAAACATGGCTACTACTTTCGACTTCTCAAGCAATATTTTATACATTTCCAGAAACTGTTGGAAATAAGGGAAGTGATTCGGTCAGTTCCTTGCTTCATCACTTTGTATTCAACTATCTCAACGAAGAAGTTCAACATTTAGAAATATTTTGCGACTCGTGTGGGGGGCAAAATAAGAACTATACTGTGTTCCGACTTCTTCACTATATAGTCCACGTTGAAAAAAGGCTACAATCGATAAAACTTACTTTTCCAATAAGAGGGCATTCCTATTTGGAGTGCGACAAAGACTTTGGTTTGATTAATCAAAAGAGCCGAGCTGAAGTACCGGAAGATTGGATTGAATTATTCAAATCAGCTAGAGTTAAACCAATGCCCTTTGAAGTGGTTGAAGTGTAACAAAGCAATTTTAAGAACTGGACGTTCTTTTTTAACTCTTTTTTAACAAAATGGAACTGGAAAAATTACTGAAGCACAAGAAAATTGGTGGTTGTGGAATCGTCCAACACAACACCATACCATGTTATCATTTTGCAATTATTACTATTCAGCTATGATAGAATCAAATGGAACTATAATGATTCTTTGTGCAAAGTGTTACCGTACATTAAGTAATACGTTTTGGGAAAAAGTGGCATACAATGTTAAAGATGTAAGTTTAATGTTGGTTCACGAACATACTAAAGGCCACTTAAATTGCGATATTTGTGCTGTAGATACGTGCAATAATGATAATTCTTTAATATGTTATTGGGGAGAAATTAGTAAGCGTCGAGAAATTGTAAAGTTATGGAGCGCACGTGAAGATTAAATATTTTATAGCGATTGCGAAGACCTTTCACCACCTCAACTAACCAATTCAATGATGGCACCATGCGAGATTTCCTGTCTTCTGAATTTGCTGGAACTTCTTTGGCCCATTCAAGTGGAGCAACTTCCTTTTTACCTGATATTACAATGGTTAGAATTAACGCAAGTAATCATGCAGAACGAAAACAACTTAGCTGGCAAACGCTCATTAAAGAACTTTTTACTACCACTCCAGAAAATAAAGAAGCAAATCAAACTAGCGGGGAGCAACAAATTCAACGAATACACAATTTCATTTCCGAAGTTCGTAGATCTCTTAAAGGAGCACGACTACTTCACGACATTTTGCCAAACGTCACTAGAACCGAATCTGCAGCAATGCTTAAAGCAACAATGGGAACAAAATATAACGGTGGTTTATTCTGGTGGATCTTCCACACTGACCTTGTCCACATCCTCCGGTTTGTTCCTGGGTAAGCGGGTACTGCAAATGTTCACGCTTCAATACAAGTTGCTATGGATTTATTTAATTCTGAGTTGGTTGAAAAAAGTATAAATGATATTTATGAGTGGATAAGTAACAAAACTCCATTGTATGCAGCTTTTCATGGTAATACAGATGATTATTATTAATCTATTGAAGATTCAGTACAAGTTTTAAATGAACTTCTGTATTTTCAATATAATAATGATGAAACAAGTATTTTAAATTTTTTAACTGATTGTATTAATGTTATTGATAAAAAACTTCCAAAAGTTAATACAGGGTACGGCAACCAAACTTGCTGATTTGAACAGGGCGCCATGGAGGGAGTGGGTGTAAGACATGGGTGGGGATAGGCTTACAAGCAGGTGTCGGTTGGGAAGTTTTTTTGATATTAGCTTCAGTAGCGAAAATGCATTGGCCGAAGGAGCAACGTGCGTTTGTCGTAGAGGCCTACTTCTCCAACGGTCACTCGATCATCGCCGCGCAGCGTGCATTTCGGGCACACTTCAATATTCCCCCCCGAGGTGTCGTTCCTGGACGAGAATCGATTATTTCGTGGGTCAGCACCTTCAGGAGAACTGGCAATGTTCAGAAAAAAAGAATAGGGTTACCAAGGCCGGTAAGAACACCACAGAACATCGAGGCAGTAAGACAGTCAGTTTTACGATCTCCTCGGCGCTCGGCAAATAAGCATGCAGCTGCTCTTCGACTTTCGGATCGTTCGGTAAGGCGAATTCTGCATGATGACCTCCATTTTCATCCATACAAATTGGCTGTAGTGCAAAAACTTTTCGTACGAGATTTTCTTGCTCGACGAAATGCTTGTGAAGCGTTGAATGAAAACTTACCTTCCGATGCACTTGTGTTCTTCAGTAATGAGGCACATTTTCATTTGTCTGGGTGCGTGAATAAACAAAATATGCGCTATTGGAATAATAAGAATCCGAGAGAACTTCACGAGAAACCTCTTCATAGTGAACGTGTTTCTGTGTGGTGCGCCTTGTCGCGAGAAAGGATCATTGGTCCTTATTTCTTTGAGGAGAACGAGCGTGCGGTTACTGTGAATTCTGAGCGATATGTCAATATGATAGAGAACTTTTTTCTGCCTACTCTGGGAGAAATTGACATTAGAATATGGTTTCAGCAAGATGGAGCTACAGCACACACAGCGCGGAATGCAATGCGTGTTTTACGAGAAAACTTCCCAGGCCGTCTGATCTCCTTAAGAGGCGATCTGACGTGGCCAGCACGCTCGCCTGATTTAACCCCCTGTGACTTCTTTTTATGGGGCTATCTGAAAAGCATTGTCTACACTGATCGTCCAAGGACCATACCCCAATTAAAGGAAAATATTCGTCGAACAATAGCTGGCATACCCGTCGCTATGTTAGAAAAAGTATATCAGAACTTTGTAAATCGATTAACTCAGTGTATTGACAATGACGGGCGTCATTTGCCCGATATTATTTTCAAAACCAAATAATATTTAATTTCCCATTTTGTATAAATTTGATAAAAAATAGTTAAAACGATATCTATTTACTTTTTTGTTTTATTTGTTAGAATTTGTTATAACTAATCTTAAATAAGACGAGTTAAAAATTATGTTTAGTTTGTAAAAAGGTAAAATTACCTTTTTGTAATATGGTACAAGTTAGTTTTTGAAGTTGGTGTTGCGAAATTTTTTCGGGCTGTCTAATTTAATTTTCTTATCTTAAATAAAACGTTCAAAGTTATTACTCTGTTGCTAATTACAACCCAACAGGTTATGGGCCCAGAGTTCGTTATGCTGCGGAAGTGATTTTGAAGATAGTGTTACAGAGGTCTTCAGTAAAAATAAAATTTGGACCTGGTGTTTGGTCGTGGTCATAAAGGCATAAAATTAAAAACTAAAATGACGGAGGAAGACGTTTCTCAGATTGAGAGATTAACAAATAGTGAAACATATCAAATTTGGAAATTTCAAGTCACAATCCTGTTTAAGGCACATGGATTATGGGAAATTGTGTCAGGAATAAAGAAAATGGAAGATCTGGCAGATGATAAGGAAAAAGCAGATTTTGAAAGGAAAGACGCCCGAGCTCAGAATGTAATAATAACAACCATAGATAAGAAGCAACTAATGCATATTTTTAATTGTAAAAGTTCTAAAGAAATGTACGACAAGCTTAAAAACATATATGAGAAACAAACAGAAGACGAAAAATGTTATTTGATGCAACAATTTTTTAATTTTTCGTACAGCAAAGGAACTGACATTTTAATGCACATTAGCAAAATTGAAAACTTGGCATGTAGGCTAAGAGTACTTGGACAAGATATCCCAGACAGTATGTTGGCATCTAAAATACTTGCAACATTACCTGATCAGTTTAGAAATTTTGCTACGTCTTGGGAATCCACTTCACAAGGTGATAAAACCCTTCAAAATCTCTCAAACAGACTAATTGGAGAAGAAGAAAGACAGAAGAAACAATGCGAACCCGAAGGTATGGTTTTTAAAGCTCAGCTACAACAACAAGTAAATAAGAATAAAACAAGATTTGGAGGAAAATGTTTTAAATGTGGCAAGGAGGGACATATTGCTCGTTATTGTGACAAAAGGTCATGTAGAATATGTAAAAAAACAAATCATGTAGAAAGCAATCTTCCGAAACAGACAGAGCCAAGATCAAGGTCGACAGGAAACTCATAGCAAAATAGCTTTTCTATGTGAAGATATGGATTTAAAATCAAATACAGCAACTTTCTTCATTGACTCTGGAGCTTCATCGCATATGACAAGCAATAAAAATCTGTTCACTTCATTACAAGCAGATTGTTCAGATGTTTTAGTAGCCAAGAAGAATTCATCTATAACTTCAGAGGGTAAAGGATTCATTGAAACAGATCAATGTGTTCTTGAAAATGTGCTGTATGTTCCGGAGTTAAGCAAAAACTTATTATCGGTCAATAAAATTACTGAAAATGGTGGTGAGGTAATATTTACAAGAAACAAAGTGGTCGTTTCTAAAAATAAACTACCAGTGTTGCAAGGTCAAAAGGACAATAGTGGACTTTATTGTATTAAGTTGTCAACTGAAGAAAAATGTTTAATAACAGAAAGAAGGGATCAAAATGTTTTGTGGCATAAAAAATTAGGCCATCTTAGTGCTAGCAGTATGAAAAAACTACAAGATTTTTCAAAGGGCATGATTTTAAATACTGTAGAATGTGACCAAAAAATAAAGGATTGTGTAGTTTGCTTACAGTCTAAGCAAACTCGTAAACCCTTTAACAGCACTAGGACCAGAGCCACAAGACCATTAGAACTGATACATAGTGATGTGTGTGGTCCAATTGAACCAGAAACCTGGGATGGCAATAGGTATTTCTTGACAATAATGGATGATTTCACTCATTACACTCAAGTTTATCTAATGAGACATAAGAGTGAATCAGCTGAAAATCTTAAAAACTACATACACGAAGTGGAAGCTTGTCAAAATTTAAAAGTATCAAAAATACGGTGCGATAATGGAGGAGAATATAAAAATCGAAACTTCATGGATTGGTGCAAAGCTAGAGGTATAGTTGTAGACTATACAGTGTCCTACTCTCCTCAGCAAAATGGTCGATCTGAGAGGCTAAATCGAACCATAATGGAAAAGGCTAGAGCTCTTATATTTGAGGCAAACTTGGACAAGGCTTTCTGGGGTGAAGCTGTATACACTGCAACTTATTTGTTAAATAGAAGTCCTTCAAGTACTATGGATAAAACTCCTATTGAAATGTGGAATGGAAAAAAACCTGATTTAACAAATTTACAAATCTTTGGATGCATAGCTTATGCGAAAAGACTGGGACCAACGAAGAAGCTTGATTACCGTTGTGATGAGTACATTTTTGTTGGATACTCTTTAGGAAGTTATCGCCTGTGGGACAATAAAAATAGAAAAATCGTAACTTCCAGAGATGTTATCTTTAAAGAACCAGTGGTTAGACCAGAATTTAACACAACTAAAAAAACCGTGTTTCTGGAAGATAACCTAAATGAAGAGATTGAACATTTGGAACCTGCTTCAGATGTAAATTTACCTGAAAATGTCATGGATGAAATCTGCAATGAAAATGTACCTAATGAAGAAGTTTCTGATGTCCAAGAAGAAATCGAAAATAATGTTCAAACAAGAAGTGGAAGAATCATCAAGAAGCCTCAACGATTAAATGAGTACGTAATGCTGTCATACAGCGAAGCTATAAATGGGGTTGAAAAGCACAAATGGGTTGAAGCAATAAATGAAGAGAAGGAGTCATTAGAGAAAAATCAAACTTGGATGTATGTGGACAGAGAGGCGGCTAAAAGTAAGAAGATTTTAAGTAGTAAATGGGTTTTTCGAATTAAAGAAAATAATAAATATAAAGCTAGACTAGTAATTAGGGGATTTGAGCAAGAACAGGGAATAGATTATACGGAAACGTTTAGTCCAGTCATAAGTACAGCTCCGTTAAGAATTTTGATTGCTTTAGCTGCTAAAAATAGTTTAATAATTAGGAAATTCGATGTCAAAACGGCCTTTTTGTATAGCGAATTAAAAGATGAAATTTTTATGGAAATTCCAGAGGGTTATTCGAAAGTAAATTGTGAAAATAAAATCTGTTTGTTAAAAAAAGCATTGTATGGGCTTAAACAAAGTCCAATGAGGTGGAATGAACATTTTACTTCTGTTTTAAAATCAATTGGTTTGATACATCTTAAAAGTGAACAATGTATATTCAAAAATGAATCCTCCACCTTATTTCTAGCGATTTACGTAGATGATGGTCTAATTTTACTAAATGATGAGGAACAGATTAATATTTTGATTCAGAAATTAACAACTAATTTTGAGATAGTGTCCTGTAAAAATCCAACTTCCTTTTTAGGTATTGAGATTTGCAAAGGCAAAGATTCTATTAAACTTTCTCAAAGTAAGTACATATCAGAAATCTTGGATGATTTTGGTTTGGAAAACATGAAACCAGTTAGTACTCCTATGATTTATAATCCAAGCACTGATGATACTTGTTTGAACAAAGTTTTTCCTTACAGAGAATTAGTAGGTACATTACTATATGTTTCAAACAAAACTAGGCCAGACATATCTTATGCGGTAGGATATTGTAGTAGGAAATTAGATAAACCCTCAGAACGTGACGTAGGAAATATGAAAAGAATTTTGCGTTATTTAGTTTCAACCATCAATTTGGGAATTCAATATACAAGTCATAGTGAGGATTTAAATTTGTTAGCTTATAGTGACTCAGATTTTGCAGGAGATATATACTCAAGGAAAAGCACTACAGGGTATATCATAAAATTTTGTGGTGGTCCTGTAGCATGGTGTTCTAAACGCCAACCTATAGTATCACTTTCCAGTACTGAAAGCAGAGTATATAGCTGCTGCAGAATGTATTAAAGAAGCTTTGTTTTTAAAATCAGTTATAGATGAGCTTTTGGGAGTAAATATAAATATAAATCTACATGTTGATAATCAAAGTGCTATTACTATAATTAAAAATGGACAGTTTAACAAACGCAGCAAGCACATTGATGTCCGGTATCATTTTATTAATGAGAAGGTATCTGAAGGTATTGTTAAATTGTTTTATTGTCCGAGTAGTGAGCAGCTTGCAGATAGTTTAACCAAACCTTTAGATAAAGTGAAATTTCAAATTTTTAAATGTAATACGATGTTGGATTAGATTTATGTGTTGTAATAGATAATAAGTATTCTTATTTAAGATTAGGAGAGGGTGTTAGAATTTGTTATAACTAATCTTAAATAAGACGAGTTAAAAATTATGTCTAGTTTGTAAAAAGGTAAAATTACCTTTTTGTAATATGGTACAAGTTAGTTTTTGAAGTTGGTGTTGCGAAATTTTTTCGGGCTGTCTAATTTAATTTTCTTATCTTAAATAAAACGTTCAAAGTTATTACTCTGTTGCTAATTACAACCCAACATTATTCACCTTTCAAATCAGCAAGTTTGGTTGCCGGACCCTGTACTATACATATTTTAGGACCTCCTGGATCAGGGAAATCTTATTTTATAGATTGTTTAATTCATAATTTTTTTAACTTTAGTCAAATTGGAAACTTTAATAAGTATACTTCATTTCCATTACATGATTGTGTAAATAGACGAATTTGACTATTTAATGAACCAAATATTAAGCCAGGGGCATTAAAAACATTAAAATTATTGTTAGGTGGTGATTCGTGTCCAGCAAAAATTAAGTAAAGGGTGTCCCAGAAATATTTTCATTTTTGGATCTGTCCTATGGCGCAATACGCATGTTTCGGAGAAAGGAGATAGTTGGCAAACGTTTGGCAACATTGTTAAGTTTTAGTTGCAATGGAGCGTTTTACGGGACCGCAACGTGCTTTTTGAGTTCGTGCGTTTTATAAAAACAACGATTCTTATGCCCTTGTGCGTCGTTTGTACAGGAATCATTTTGTCATAGCAAGAATGAGAGATGTCCCAAGTGAAAATTTGATTAAATATTGTATAAGAAAGTTCGAGAACAGTGGAAACACGATGAATAGTAAACCGCTTGGACGCCCAAGGTCAGCGAGATCGAACGAAAACATTGAACGTGTACGCCAATTCGTTAACGAGGATCCCCGGCAATCATTAAGATTGGGTGCAGCGTCTTTAATTTTGCATAAGTCGACTGTTCATCGCATTATTCGCTAGGATATGCATTTCCATCCATACAAGATTGTTATCACACAAGAATTAAAACCGCAGGATCCCGCTAATAGATCAGAGTTCTGTAGAATAATGAGAGAGGACTTCAACGGTTGCAACAACATATGGTTTTCTGATGAATCCAATTTTCACATTAACGGACATGTTAACAAACAGAACTGCCGATATTGGGCCGAGCAGAACTCGCAAAATCTTTATGAGACGCCATTACACTCGCCTAAAGTTATTGTCTGGGCTGCTATGTCAAGGCAAGGAATCATTGGTCCGTATTTTTTTAAGGATGGTCAAGCTCAAACTGTTACATCTGAGCGCTACTGCCACATGATTAAGACTTTTTTAAGTCCTGCAATTCAGAACCATGGTGGCTACAATAGAAACACGTTTTTCCAACAAGATGGAGCGACTTCTCATGTCACGAATGCTTCCTTGGATGCTCTTGATCAGTTATTCCCAGGGAGGATCATCAGTCGCAGAGGAGACATTAACTGGCCACCAAGAAGTCCCGATTTGACACCAGCAGATTTCTTTTTATGGGGACACCTCAAGTGTAAGGTATACACCCAACCGCCACAGGATTTGAGAGAATTGAAGCAAAAAATACCAGATGAAATTAACGCTGTTCCTCGTGCAATGCTTCAGAGAGTGATCGAAAACTTCGGTTCGAGATTACGAGAGTGTGAAAACATGAACGGTGCTCATTTATCCAATACTCTTTTCCATAAATAAAAATTTAATATTGAGGCTTTCCTTTGGTAATAAATTTATTTAGAAAAACAATTTTTAGTATTTTTTTTATTGCATAAAATAAGCAAATGTTTTTGAAACACCCTTTATAAGAATGATATTCTAGACACGCCCTAAATAATCTGCCTCTGAAGAAAAAAAAGGTTTTTTTAAAAAACATAGTTTTGGGATCATTTGGGTTAATTAACTTGTCCGAGAAAACCCATTCATCCTGGCAAGTTTTAAAAGAATACTATTGGACATTCATTATTTGAAACTTCTAAGTAACATTGTATATTAGGTTATTAGGTGTAACAACAAACTGGTTCTGTCACCTTTGGATTCAACAGCACGCTACAACAAGGAATGTGTATTATTTTCCAATTGATGGAATAG
Organism: Ips typographus; assembly: GCF_016097725.1. Taxonomy (NCBI): domain Eukaryota; kingdom Metazoa; phylum Arthropoda; class Insecta; order Coleoptera; family Curculionidae; genus Ips; species Ips typographus. Next base: position 74,156 of record NW_028098583.1, read on the forward strand.
TTTAATGAAAACCAGGTGGAGAGCTTGAACAATTTTGTCTGCTCGAAAAAGGCATATGCGTCTTTCATAAACGATGATATTTCTGCCGCAGACAAGTGGTGCACTTTGTCAAAAATGTGGAAGATCTAACTTTGAAACAAATAGTTCAGATAGTGATATCAGTTCCTTGTAGCAATGCTTATGGGAAAGATTTTCAACTTAATGAACCAGCAAAATTTAATACAAAATACTATTGTAAATGTTGACATAATATGCAATTAGTTAAGTTTTAGAGTACGTTCTTTAATAAAGTTTTAATTTGGATTTATAAATGTTTTGTGTGTTTTTAATTATCTTGCATAAAAAAGCGATTGAAAAAATCACCTAAGTACCTATTAACCTCTCGACAAATTTTCGTTTACTGTGTTTTTGCTCTCCTATTTTCCAAGAGACGATTTTCTTTTATAAAAAAGGTGGCAATCGTATTTATTCCTCGAATGATTTTGCTGCAGAATGTCAATCAGTTGAAAAGTAAATCGTACGTTTGATAGATATAAATGGCTGATTGCTGGTCTATGTTCACTCCCAATGTCAACTTCTGCACAGTTACTCAGTTCGCCATGCGTAGATTGACATTAAAAAGAATGACACTTTTCCTAATACTTCGCCATTTATTCAGACATTAAATGAAAATTCTTGAGCCAAATATTGTGAAGATGTCGAATCAATAAATTACGTAACAGTAGTAATACGTTTTCATTAATGTGGAACTAAAATATATGTTCTCGGTAATTGCTCAATGCTGCATATGGCAGAACAATAAAGCAAATAAAACTACCCACAACCCCCGCCTCCATCTTCAATTTATTAATAAAAAAATAGGAATTCCACTCTTCACCTGGACGACTAGTTTTGCTTCTCACCACCGGGACAATATCTGGAACAAAAAAATATATTAATTTTAGTATGTATTTGAAACCAATTTCTAAGCTTGCAAAACAAACACTTGCTTCTGCGATTTTTAAAAGGTGATTATTTTATAAATAAAAAATATCTGTATAAAAATCTGCGTTTGACAGTCCTACGCCTAACTCACAACGTACCATAAAAATGGTAAGATTTTATTTTTTGTTTATTAATCCCAATCCTCTGATGCGTTTCGCCGTACTACGGCTCATCAGGCCATAGAGGCTTGGTAACCAAAGAACAAAACCCATGCAATATTTGGTTCCATCTGTACTCAAGTCTATGAGTTGGAACGTATTAATAGCGTCCCAAAAAAAAACAAAACTTTACTATACCACATCATATCAGTTCCTAGATTCCGTTAAAGCGTCAGTTCAACAATGGAATTTTTAATAGTGACAAAAAATATTCGCGGTTTTAAATCATAAAGTGTTTCCATTAAAAAAAAATCAAATGTTTGTACCATAGTTCAAAAACCGACGACGCTAGAAATTTACTACGTCACTGGATTCTACAGAAAATGTCTTTAAAAATCCGTTTTAACTTCTTCAAAAAGTTTAAATTATATCTGAGATACCTCAAAAGTGATATTTTTCCCTAACAAAAAAATGTTATGAGAATTCTGCTGTAGCCATGTGTAATTTCAAACAAAAGTAGCAAACTGTCGCAAAAAACACAACTTTATATCTATGAAAATAAGAAATTTTGTTAATTGTAATTTTTGTTTAAAATGCAGGATAAAAATTTTATGGTTTTGAAACAATTATTTTAAAAAAGAGTAATAAATCTCCCGAAATCAAATATAAGAATATATTACAAAATACTTTTAGTTACTTTCAAATTATAATACACCAAAACAACATGAACGATGGAATCATTACCACAGTATAGCAAGAGTACAATAAATACACTCGGGTCGACATTTTTTTCTTAAGTCTGGTTTTTATTCCCTCGTTTTTAAAGAAGTATAATGAAAAATATCGTTCATAATTCGTCCAAAAATAGGTTTTCCGTGTTTGCATGTCTTCCGGTGTTCGGCTTTGCCTCACACCTGAATTGGTTATACGCGAACGGAAAAACCTTTACTTTTGTACTAATAAAATATACTATTACCGCACTACAGCGGAAAAGTGCTACTTCCGCTTTGAAAAATCGTACGGCAAAGTACACTTTTCCACACGATCGTAGGAAACATTATTTTAATCATCCAACTGAACATTGCCTTAACCCCTATAATAATTCAACAACAGCCGACCAAAAATTGTAAAGTGTGCATTAAGCAAAGTACTTTTTGAATATACTATTACCGCACCTTAACAAAAAAGGTGGTACCTACAAATAAGCGTAACAACCAACAAACATTTTCAAAAACTTTTAATTCCGACTTTGTTTAAAAAAATTATTACACAGGGTGTTACGAATTCGATGCATTAGCATTGCTATCTCAGAAACTATAGTTGATAGAGAGAGATGGAGGCAAAGATGCGCATTTTATTGCTAAATAATTATGGTGCAAAGACATACTTTAAAACAACTAATTATTACTAAAAGACCTTAAAAAACCTATTATACAGGCTGCTTAAATTTGGATAAACAAATCTGAATTTATTTTTCTTCAAAACCGCTGCAGATATTTTTATAAATCTTTGAAGGTAACTGTCAACAATACGAGTAAAGCACGTTTCGCAATAAAAAGAGAGATGCCGTTGTATGTACTGAAGTCATGACGTTGTATGTACCGCTATGCAATTATATGAAACGTAGGGTTGAGCAATTGCTAGCAATTTATTTTTCATTATTCTACTCCGAATACTATCTTTTTCTCGAATTAATTATAGAGAAAATGTTACTTTGCCGTGAAAACGCCGGAAATGCTTATTTTTAAGGCGCTGTAAAACTCAATACAAAAAAATTTCAAAAGCTACGCAACTTCAACAACGAAACGTAAATTCGGTATTGTGATGGTGGCTTAAGGACATAGTGAGGTCGCTGGATGGAATCAGACCAATGTACTCAAATCTGAAGTAGCATTAGCTTTAAAACGATGCAGCTTCAAAAAACTAAAACTCACTTTAGTATTTCGTAAAAAATGAGATCGAACAAATGCTCCCCGTTCTGGACGGTAAAGCTAAGAAGCTTTTTTAAGAGAAATTCGGATCACCTGGGTGTCCAAATTTATCTTGAAAAGAATTTCGACCATAGGAAACAGCAGTTCAAAACTCTGACCCTTACAGCGTTTTGCCTTTAGACTATTTTTTAACTAGCCTTTGTTTATCGATCTTTTACGTTATGTCTGTATTATATTGTCACGATAGAAATAAATCAAATTTATTACACTTGAACGGAAACATTAAAAAATGTGGAATTCATATTACCTACTTGAGCGGAAAAATAAAAAATGTGGAATGCGGTTAAAATGCAAATGCAATAGCTAAACTATGCACCGGAGTATAACCGGATGCTGGGTTGTAAAATATGCGAAATAGCGAGGATCGACAGGTCGTCACGAGTGGTCGGCTAAAGGAGACTAAGTCTGGAAGCTTCTCATTGGTGGAACCAGTGTTTGGCATGAAGTTATATCCTAGAGAGGGGATAATTTCAGTCAGTCCTGCTTTGCCAAGCAGAAACTCGGAAAATGGCGCTACAAGTGACAAGCCTCTCTCCAAGATTCTATCTTCATTAGAAGTGTAAGTATTACTATTGTACTTTATTTTTGTGTATTGATCTTACACCTATTTAATTATGATTTTATTGGAAGTTAGTAACGTTTTTATAATATTAGTAAACCGCTTATTTTATTAGTTAGTAAGTTATGAGTTGTTTAGGTTAAGGAACTTATTTAATAAAATTTAATGATGTGTAACTATGTGTTTTATTTCACACTGAAACGAGATCCCAGGCAGTAAACTTGCATTCAATTCAACACGTCACGTTAGTCGTGGCAATATAATACCTTTAAACGTATTAAACCTATTTCATTAAAAAATATATTTTTTACCTACTGAAAATTTTATAATTTGTCACTCGCAACGTTACGGAAATGGCCGCCTCACTTAATATACTAATTAAGCAAATCCTCTAGTTTAGACACCTTTTATTGTCCGTATGTCAAGGTGCTAGAAATTAAATGGCGATTATGTAGAAAAGTTAACAAAGGTCTAATAAAAAAATTATCTTAAAAAAAAATTGATTTATAGGGCAATTTTTTGTATGTCAAAACGGCCCTTGCTTAGTAGTTGCCTGAAATAATCATGTAAGTAACCAGACAATAGTGTGGTTTAAACTTCAGATCATGCAAACATTACTTTACACTTCAACTCATTAAAGAGGAAAACTATGGAACGCCGTTTTGCTCTTTAATGTAACGCATAAATAATGTATTGTTCAAACAATAGAAATTTCGGCGATACATTTTAAAACGTTGGTTTGAAAATAAATGTCAATTCCTGCGTTAGTTTAAAAATCATGTACATATTTAATACCACCAAATAAAAACAATGCTTAATTTTAGCGTTTGTTGAATTAAAACGTTACTTTCACTTTCCCCTCAGACAAACGAGTGTAAAAAATCATGGTAATTTGGCGATCCTTTAATTATTACGTTACTTTAAATATTTCAACCACAGCTTAAAATGAAACAATTGTAAAAATTCAGTGAATTTTTGCGTTCGATGATTTTAAACATTCGTTTAAAAAATACAAACGATGTTCAAAATAAACAATTGCAATAAATCCAGGAATTAAAACGTTGGTTGAATTAATACAATACATTTAACTACGAGTACCACATTTTTACGTTCGTTCGCGCAATCTATTGTAAAAAATACGTGCTGCTGCATGTTGCATGTGGCGGAGTTTGGAAGTAGAAATAGTAGGAATCTGTACGATAGGCGTTCAAGAGTTGAGGTTGCTTTAATAGAGATGTTATGTGGTCCCGATATCGACCGGATGATCGATTCTTTTAATGCGTACTGCGTACACTACGATATTATACGAGGTTTCTAACCAGTCTGGAATATTGCAAATGTTTTGAAAAGTACTGATTTAATTTATATTATATTTATATTTATATCGTTATAATATACGATTTTATAACTTTAATTGAGGGAACGATATAAAACAAAATTCTAACAAGTAGTACCTATGTACCTAACTCCCTACTTAATTATTTTTCCGTTGACCGTATATTAACAGTTTTTTTAATGGACAATAACGGAAGCAAAATTGTTCATTAATGAGTCCCATTAATGCATGATTTTTCAATTGTTTTACTTTAATGTATTTTCTTTAATGATACGCTCGTAGAAGTTCTATGTTTTTTTAACTGTATTAAACAGACAGAAAGAGGCGTACTTTAATTACCGTTAGGTTAGTTCTCCATCCGCCATTTCCGACAAAGCTAACTGTGAATGTCAGTTATCATACATGTTTTGTTGTCATTGTCAGTGGCGTGTATACAACTGACAATTAGTAGGTAAATATTAAATAACTTTTTAGGATTACAAACATTTATTATAGGTACAGGGTGCGGAATAACACACAGTCTTCTCCACTATAAATTTATTAACCCACCAGTTAATGGGGGCGCGCTCGACTAGTTTCGGGCATAGACATGCCCATCATCAGGAGCTAAAAGAATTAAAACGCTCTACGCTTTACGCTAACAAAGGTGAACTCAAAAATGTGGACAATGGCGAAGGACATATCTTAAAAGCTGCTTAACACATTAGACGCTGTCTTTCTATACAGGGATAGACAGCGAGACCCATTAGTAGCAAAGAGTTAACTTAACATTAATGGAAGGCAACTAAACTGTAAAATGGTTGAAAAAGAATTTGAAATATAAAATTAAAGTATAAAAAAGTTTCATTACCTTATCATGGAGAAAAAACACTTAACTACACTTAGTAACTATTAAATGCTACATAACAAATTTGTTATTAAATTTATAGTGGAGAAGACTGTGTGTTATTCCGCACCCTGTATTCTTACACCTCCACTGCGAGACAATGGACTTCTACTTCAAACTATTTATTATAGGTACCTATACTACAGTCGGCGGAAAATTGTTGTAACCAACTCTTATATTAATAAGCGATTAAAAATCTCAATTATTAACGCGTTTACTATCGTTTACGCGTTAAAACCTTTCGATTATTAATCGCATTCGTTAATACACTCGTTGGTTAAATAACTATAAAAACTCTAACTTCAACGCATTCTGATGGGCTACATGTGATAGCCCATACGTTTTCCTAAGAAAAGTTTATGTGGATTTCTTTTCATTTTGCATAGTTTTCGTGCAAAAAGTTCCTTTTTTTTGTACTAGTGCAACAAAGTCTTTTTTGAACTACAAAATTGCACGTCTAATAGGTACCTGCAGGTAGGAGAAATTCCTGTCAAGTCAGACATTTCATATTTTAAAATTAACAACTAATGTACTTTTGTCATCAAATAAGTCGATTTTATAAAAAATTTTGTATGCAATACATGCAAAAAGTCCCTTTTTGCACTTACGTGTTGTTAAACTCGACCTTTGGTCTCGTCTAACAATTTTCACGTTGCGTTCAAAAAAATGTACTTTTTGCACTTGTTGCATAAATAACTATTTTATAACGACACACCGCAAACAAGTAACCTGAAATACTTTTTTTAAGATTTCTCAAAATCGTTGGTCTGTCCTTTTCTTTAAATAAGAGAAAACTTACGTCAACTGTGCAATGTGATTTTTGTTTTTAAAAACAAAAAGTTTCGGCTGATCAAAACGTTTTCAAAGTCATTAAAACGCACACGCGGTTTTGGAAATACATATCATTATCAATAACGATTTTAAAATTCCTTTGGGCATACCTATACTGAACAACCCGAAAGACCAATAAAATAATAAAGAAATTAAGAAGAAATCTTAATAACCTAACTTCTTCGTTTTCGTTTCGCGCCAACTTCCCTGAGTTGTTCCTCACTTAAGTTTGAATATTTGTCTCTAAACCTTATGCCTTCCTTGTAACAGTTACGGTAAACAACTGTTTTAGAACAACATAATAGTTTTGATATTTTTGATGCAGAAAAACCTTCATTTACTAAAAAAGCTAATTGTTCTCTAGGAATAACAACAGCTGGACGACCTTTTCCTACAACAATAATTGCATAAATACCTTCTAAATCCTTTAAAAGTGCTAAGTACTTGTACTAATATATACTAATATATCAGTAGACACATTAGATGATGAACCATATTTTGTGATTTTTGATTTTTGTATGGTTATGTTATGATTTTGACTGCTTGAAGTTGGTTATATCCAGTAACTTCCAATTTGCTATTTATTGCATTTCTTCTCTTTCTCTTCTTAATAGGCATTTTCAGTTTTTTTGTCTGTAATGTAGTTAATAGTTGTGTTCCTTCTAAAGCCGATTACACGTTATAAAAACAAATATGGTTTCCATAGGTATATAATGTGCTATAGAAAAAATATTAACATTGAAACATCAATATCTCAAAAACCGTTGCTAAATTATGTTTTGCGAGAAATTCAAAGACTTATAATATACGGGGCCAGAAAAAAATCAAGTGTGACATCATTACTATTACGTTGATCCCTTTGTATATACCGATTCTACATCAAAATGCGCAACAAAAAATAATAATAAACAGCGTATTCGAGCACATTTTGAAAAATTATACCTTGATTTTTAAACGTTTGTGATACCTATCTATAAACAAGCGTAGTGCACTCAGTGCGGCTGTACGCATGCAAACAATCGATCATCCGGTCGATATCGAGACCAGACACATCTCTATTAACACGACCTCACTTTCTCGTTAGACGCATATAGTAGTTTTCTACTATTTCTACTTCCAAACTCGGCCACATGCAACATGCAGCAGCACGTATTTTTTACAATAGATTGCGCGAACGAACGTAAAAATGTGGTACTCGTAGTTAAATGTATTGTATTAATTCAACCAACGTTTTAATTCCTGGATTTATTGCAATTGTTTATTTTGAACATCGTTTGTATTTTTTAAACGAATGTTTAAAATCATCGAATGCAAAAATTGACTAAATTTTTACAATTTTTTCATTTTAAGCTGTGGTTGAAATATTTAAAGTAACGTAATAATTAAAGGATCGTTAAATTACCATGATTTTTTACACTCGTTTGTCTGAGGGGAAAGTGAAAGTAACGTTTTAATTCAACAAACGCTAAAATTAAGCATTGTTTTTATTTGGTGGTATTAAATATGTACATGATTTTTAAACTAACGCAGGAATTGGCATTTATTTTCAAACCAACGTTTTAAATTGTATCGCCAAATTTTCTATTGTCTGAACAATACTTTAATTTTTGCATTCACTTTAAGAGTAAAACGGCGTAATGTGTGTAACTTAAAAGCAATGTTTTAAATGACTAGAATTATTACAATAGTTATTTCGGACTTGGTTGATTAAAACGATTGTTTAAAAGAATGGTTCATCTAGTAGAAAATTTCCATAAGCCGTTGTACTCTTTAATGTCTTTCACGCAATCTAACGCCAAATTATGTATTGAAATAATCATGTAACGTAGAAAATAGTGTGGTTTAAAACTATTGATCATTCGAACGATACTTTACGCTTCGACTCATTAAAGAGTAAAACGGCGTTCCATAGAAAACGGTGTTCCATATCTATGCAATGTTATTGTCATGTTGTGTAAATTTGGTTGGCAATACAATCACCTCTGTTATGACATGCAACTAAAGTTATAATAATCAGACTATACCTCATTATTACTATTACTTTAAACATGTCTTTAGACAACAGTACATACATGGTGTTTTCTAACAATTGCAAAAAATCTTAATCATCGATTATACACCAAGAAATAATGCCAGTTTGCTATACAGGTAATTCAAATTCGACCCTCACCATTGGGAGAAAGTTTAAATTGGGGCAAAGTTGCGTCATTTAAAGCTCAACCAAATGCAGTAGTAAACATTTTGATTTTTCGAGTACTTCCGAAGATATTTAAAAAAACTGAAAATTTTATTTTTTAATTTTATTTATTTCTAACCTTATTTGAAGAGATATTCCAAAACTAAAAGCATCTTTTCATTGCCACTTTTTCCTAGCCATTCGATGATAGATTCATATTTGCCGGCCGACGTTTTTTGGCAGCCATCATCAACTTTCTTTTTTCTTATGGGGGCCATATTGGATTCTTAACCCACCAAATAGTACGTTTTATGCTGATTTTAGTGATGTATAATCAGTTATGATTTGCTTCATAAATAACAAAACAATTGAATAAAAACTAATTTTACCTTTGTTGGCTTTGAGGTTATGAGAGGTATTATGAAGATTACTTGGTAGTACTTGTCACACGCAATTGGCCTGAACATACTTAGACACAATGAAGGGCATGATTTTAAATACTGTAGAATGTGACCAAAAAATAAAGGATTGTGTAGTTTGCTTACAGTCTAAGCAAACTCGTAAACCCTTTAACAGCACTAGGACCAGAGCCACAAGACCATTAGAACTGATACATAGTGATGTGTGTGGTCCAATTGAACCAGAAACCTGGGATGGCAATAGGTATTTCTTGACAATAATGGATGATTTCACTCATTACACTCAAGTTTATCTAATGAGACATAAGAGTGAATCAGCTGAAAATCTTAAAAACTACATACACGAAGTGGAAGCTTGTCAAAATTTAAAAGTATCAAAAATACGGTGCGATAATGGAGGAGAATATAAAAATCGAAACTTCATGGATTGGTGCAAAGCTAGAGGTATAGTTGTAGACTATACAGTGTCCTACTCTCCTCAGCAAAATGGTCGATCTGAGAGGCTAAATCGAACCATAATGGAAAAGGCTAGAGCTCTTATATTTGAGGCAAACTTGGACAAGGCTTTCTGGGGTGAAGCTGTATACACTGCAACTTATTTGTTAAATAGAAGTCCTTCAAGTACTATGGATAAAACTCCTATTGAAATGTGGAATGGAAAAAAAACCTGATTTAACAAATTTACAAATCTTTGGATGCATAGCTTATGCGAAAAGACTGGGACCAACGAAGAAGCTTGATTACCGTTGTGATGAGTACATTTTTGTTGGATACTCTTTAGGAAGTTATCGCCTGTGGGACAATAAAAATAGAAAAATCGTAACTTCCAGAGATGTTATCTTTAAAGAACCAGTGGTTAGACCAGAATTTAACACAACTAAAAAAACCGTGTTTCTGGAAGATAACCTAAATGAAGAGATTGAACATTTGGAACCTGCTTCAGATGTAAATTTACCTGAAAATGTCATGGATGAAATCTGCAATGAAAATGTACCTAATGAAGAAGTTTCTGATGTCCAAGAAGAAATCGAAAATAATGTTCAAACAAGAAGTGGAAGAATCATCAAGAAGCCTCAACGATTAAATGAGTACGTAATGCTGTCATACAGCGAAGCTATAAATGGGGTTGAAAAGCACAAATGGGTTGAAGCAATAAATGAAGAGAAGGAGTCATTAGAGAAAAATCAAACTTGGATGTATGTGGACAGAGAGGCGGCTAAAAGTAAGAAGATTTTAAGTAGTAAATGGGTTTTTCGAATTAAAGAAAATAATAAATATAAAGCTAGACTAGTAATTAGGGGATTTGAGCAAGAACAGGGAATAGATTATACGGAAACGTTTAGTCCAGTCATAAGTACAGCTCCGTTAAGAATTTTGATTGCTTTAGCTGCTAAAAATAGTTTAATAATTAGGAAATTCGATGTCAAAACGGCCTTTTTGTATAGCGAATTAAAAGATGAAATTTTTATGGAAATTCCAGAGGGTTATTCGAAAGTAAATTGTGAAAATAAAATCTGTTTGTTAAAAAAAGCATTGTATGGGCTTAAACAAAGTCCAATGAGGTGGAATGAACATTTTACTTCTGTTTTAAAATCAATTGGTTTGATACATCTTAAAAGTGAACAATGTATATTCAAAAATGAATCCTCCACCTTATTTCTAGCGATTTACGTAGATGATGGTCTAATTTTACTAAATGATGAGGAACAGATTAATATTTTGATTCAGAAATTAACAACTAATTTTGAGATAGTGTCCTGTAAAAATCCAACTTCCTTTTTAGGTATTGAGATTTGCAAAGGCAAAGATTCTATTAAACTTTCTCAAAGTAAGTACATATCAGAAATCTTGGATGATTTTGGTTTGGAAAACATGAAACCAGTTAGTACTCCTATGATTTATAATCCAAGCACTGATGATACTTGTTTGAACAAAGTTTTTCCTTACAGAGAATTAGTAGGTACATTACTATATGTTTCAAACAAAACTAGGCCAGACATATCTTATGCGGTAGGATATTGTAGTAGGAAATTAGATAAACCCTCAGAACGTGACGTAGGAAATATGAAAAGAATTTTGCGTTATTTAGTTTCAACCATCAATTTGGGAATTCAATATACAAGTCATAGTGAGGATTTAAATTTGTTAGCTTATAGTGACTCAGATTTTGCAGGAGATATATACTCAAGGAAAAGCACTACAGGGTATATCATAAAATTTTGTGGTGGTCCTGTAGCATGGTGTTCTAAACGCCAACCTATAGTATCACTTTCCAGTACTGAAAGCAGAGTATATAGCTGCTGCAGAATGTATTAAAGAAGCTTTGTTTTTAAAATCAGTTATAGATGAGCTTTTGGGAGTAAATATAAATATAAATCTACATGTTGATAATCAAAGTGCTATTACTATAATTAAAAATGGACAGTTTAACAAACGCAGCAAGCACATTGATGTCCGGTATCATTTTATTAATGAGAAGGTATCTGAAGGTATTGTTAAATTGTTTTATTGTCCGAGTAGTGAGCAGCTTGCAGATAGTTTAACCAAACCTTTAGATAAAGTGAAATTTCAAATTTTTAAATGTAATACGATGTTGGATTAGATTTATGTGTTGTAATAGATAATAAGTATTATTATTTAAGATTAGGAGAGGGTGTTAGAATTTGTTATAACTAATCTTAAATAAGACGAGTTAAAAATTATGTCTAGTTTGTAAAAAGGTAAAATTACCTTTTTGTAATATGGTACAAGTTAGTTTTTGAAGTTGGTGTTGCGAAATTTTTTCGGGCTGTCTAATTTAATTTTCTTATCTTAAATAAAACGTTCAAAGTTATTACTCTGTTGCTAATTACAACCCAACATTATTCACCTTTCAAATCAGCAAGTTTGGTTGCCGGACCCTGTACTATACATATTTTAGGACCTCCTGGATCAGGGAAATCTTATTTTATAGATTGTTTAATTCATAATTTTTTTAACTTTAGTCAAATTGGAAACTTTAATAAGTATACTTCATTTCCATTACATGATTGTGTAAATAGACGAATTTGACTATTTAATGAACCAAATATTAAGCCAGGGGCATTAAAAACATTAAAATTATTGTTAGGTGGTGATTCGTGTCCAGCAAAAATTAAGTAAAGGGTGTCCCAGAAATATTTTCATTTTTGGATCTGTCCTATGGCGCAATACGCATGTTTCGGAGAAAGGAGATAGTTGGCAAACGTTTGGCAACATTGTTAAGTTTTAGTTGCAATGGAGCGTTTTACGGGACCGCAACGTGCTTTTTGAGTTCGTGCGTTTTATAAAAACAACGATTCTTATGCCCTTGTGCGTCGTTTGTACAGGAATCATTTTGTCATAGCAAGAATGAGAGATGTCCCAAGTGAAAATTTGATTAAATATTGTATAAGAAAGTTCGAGAACAGTGGAAACACGATGAATAGTAAACCGCTTGGACGCCCAAGGTCAGCGAGATCGAACGAAAACATTGAACGTGTACGCCAATTCGTTAACGAGGATCCCCGGCAATCATTAAGATTGGGTGCAGCGTCTTTAATTTTGCATAAGTCGACTGTTCATCGCATTATTCGCTAGGATATGCATTTCCATCCATACAAGATTGTTATCACACAAGAATTAAAACCGCAGGATCCCGCTAATAGATCAGAGTTCTGTAGAATAATGAGAGAGGACTTCAACGGTTGCAACAACATATGGTTTTCTGATGAATCCAATTTTCACATTAACGGACATGTTAACAAACAGAACTGCCGATATTGGGCCGAGCAGAACTCGCAAAATCTTTATGAGACGCCATTACACTCGCCTAAAGTTATTGTCTGGGCTGCTATGTCAAGGCAAGGAATCATTGGTCCGTATTTTTTTAAGGATGGTCAAGCTCAAACTGTTACATCTGAGCGCTACTGCCACATGATTAAGACTTTTTTAAGTCCTGCAATTCAGAACCATGGTGGCTACAATAGAAACACGTTTTTCCAACAAGATGGAGCGACTTCTCATGTCACGAATGCTTCCTTGGATGCTCTTGATCAGTTATTCCCAGGGAGGATCATCAGTCGCAGAGGAGACATTAACTGGCCACCAAGAAGTCCCGATTTGACACCAGCAGATTTCTTTTTATGGGGACACCTCAAGTGTAAGGTATACACCCAACCGCCACAGGATTTGAGAGAATTGAAGCAAAAAATACCAGATGAAATTAACGCTGTTCCTCGTGCAATGCTTCAGAGAGTGATCGAAAACTTCGGTTCGAGATTACGAGAGTGTGAAAACATGAACGGTGCTCATTTATCCAATACTCTTTTCCATAAATAAAAATTTAATATTGAGGCTTTCCTTTGGTAATAAATTTATTTAGAAAAACAATTTTTAGTATTTTTTTTTATTGCATAAAATAAGCAAATGTTTTTGAAACACCCTTTATAAGAATGATATTCTAGACACGCCCTAAATAATCTGCCTCTGAAGAAAAAAAAGGTTTTTTTAAAAAACATAGTTTTGGGATCATTTGGGTTAATTAACTTGTCCGAGAAAACCCATTCATCCTGGCAAGTTTTAAAAGAATACTATTGGACATTCATTATTTGAAACTTCTAAGTAACATTGTATATTAGGTTATTAGGTGTAACAACAAACTGGTTCTGTCACCTTTGGATTCAACAGCACGCTACAACAAGGAATGTGTATTATTTTCCAATTGATGGAATAGTTTAATGAAAACCAGGTGGAGAGCTTGAACAATTTTGTCTGCTCGAAAAAGGCATATGCGTCTTTCATAAACGATGATATTTCTGCCGCAGACAAGTGGTGCACTTTGTCAAAAATGTGGAAGATCTAACTTTGAAACAAATAGTTCAGATAGTGATATCAGTTCCTTGTAGCAATGCTTATGGGAAAGATTTTCAACTTAATGAACCAGCAAAATTTAATACAAAATACTATTGTAAATGTTGACATAATATGCAATTAGTTAAGTTTTAGAGTACGTTCTTTAATAAAGTTTTAATTTGGATTTATAAATGTTTTGTGTGTTTTTAATTATCTTGCATAAAAAAGCGATTGAAAAAATCACCTAAGTACCTATTAACCTCTCGACAAATTTTCGTTTACTGTGTTTTTGCTCTCCTATTTTCCAAGAGACGATTTTCTTTTATAAAAAAGGTGGCAATCGTATTTATTCCTCGAATGATTTTGCTGCAGAATGTCAATCAGTTGAAAAGTAAATCGTACGTTTGATAGATATAAATGGCTGATTGCTGGTCTATGTTCACTCCCAATGTCAACTTCTGCACAGTTACTCAGTTCGCCATGCGTAGATTGACATTAAAAAGAATGACACTTTTCCTAATACTTCGCCATTTATTCAGACATTAAATGAAAATTCTTGAGCCAAATATTGTGAAGATGTCGAATCAATAAATTACGTAACAGTAGTAATACGTTTTCATTAATGTGGAACTAAAATATATGTTCTCGGTAATTGCTCAATGCTGCATATGGCAGAACAATAAAGCAAATAAAACTACCCACAACCCCCGCCTCCATCTTCAATTTATTAATAAAAAAATAGGAATTCCACTCTTCACCTGGACGACTAGTTTTGCTTCTCACCACCGGGACAATATCTGGAACAAAAAAATATATTAATTTTAGTATGTATTTGAAACCAATTTCTAAGCTTGCAAAACAAACACTTGCTTCTGCGATTTTTAAAAGGTGATTATTTTATAAATAAAAAATATCTGTATAAAAATCTGCGTTTGACAGTCCTACGCCTAACTCACAACCTACCATAAAAATGGTAAGATTTTATTTTTTGTTTATTAATCCCAATCCTCTGATGCGTTTCGCCGTACTACGGCTCATCAGGCCATAGAGGCTTGGTAACCAAAGAACAAAACCCATGCAATATTTGGTTCCATCTGTACTCAAGTCTATGAGTTGGAACGTATTAATAGCGTCCCAAAAAAAAACAAAACTTTACTATACCACATCATATCAGTTCCTAGATTCCGTTAAAGCGTCAGTTCAACAATGGAATTTTTAATAGTGACAAAAAATATTCGCGGTTTTAAATCATAAAGTGTTTCCATTAAAAAAAAATCAAATGTTTGTACCATAGTTCAAAAACCGACGACGCTAGAAATTTACTACGTCACTGGATTCTACAGAAAATGTCTTTAAAAATCCGTTTTAACTTCTTCAAAAAGTTTAAATTATATCTGAGATACCTCAAAAGTGATATTTTTCCCTAACAAAAAAATGTTATGAGAATTCTGCTGTAGCCATGTGTAATTTCAAACAAAAGTAGCAAACTGTCGCAAAAAACACAACTTTATATCTATGAAAATAAGAAATTTTGTTAATTGTAATTTTTGTTTAAAATGCAGGATAAAAATTTTATGGTTTTGAAACAATTATTTTAAAAAAGAGTAATAAATCTCCCGAAATCAAATATAAGAATATATTACAAAATACTTTTAGTTACTTTCAAATTATAATACACCAAAACAACATGAACGATGGAATCATTACCACAGTATAGCAAGAGTACAATAAATACACTCGGGTCGACATTTTTTTCTTAAGTCTGGTTTTTATTCCCTCGTTTTTAAAGAAGTATAATGAAAAATATCGTTCATAATTCGTCCAAAAATAGGTTTTCCGTGTTTGCATGTCTTCCGGTGTTCGGCTTTGCCTCACACCTGAATTGGTTATACGCGAACGGAAAAACCTTTACTTTTGTACTAATAAAATATACTATTACCGCACTACAGCGGAAAAGTGCTACTTCCGCTTTGAAAAATCGTACGGCAAAGTACACTTTTCCACACGATCGTAGGAAACATTATTTTAATCATCCAACTGAACATTGCCTTAACCCCTATAATAATTCAACAACAGCCGACCAAAAATTGTAAAGTGTGCATTAAGCAAAGTACTTTTTGAATATACTATTACCGCACCTTAACAAAAAAGGTGGTACCTACAAATAAGCGTAACAACCAACAAACATTTTCAAAAACTTTTAATTCCGACTTTGTTTAAAAAAATTATTACACAGGGTGTTACGAATTCGATGCATTAGCATTGCTATCTCAGAAACTATAGTTGATAGAGAGAGATGGAGGCAAAGATGCGCATTTTATTGCTAAATAATTATGGTGCAAAGACATACTTTAAAACAACTAATTATTACTAAAAGACCTTAAAAAACCTATTATACAGGCTGCTTAAATTTGGATAAACAAATCTGAATTTATTTTTCTTCAAAACCGCTGCAGATATTTTTATAAATCTTTGAAGGTAACTGTCAACAATACGAGTAAAGCACGTTTCGCAATAAAAAGAGAGATGCCGTTGTATGTACTGAAGTCATGACGTTGTATGTACCGCTATGCAATTATATGAAACGTAGGGTTGAGCAATTGCTAGCAATTTATTTTTCATTATTCTACTCCGAATACTATCTTTTTCTCGAATTAATTATAGAGAAAATGTTACTTTGCCGTGAAAACGCCGGAAATGCTTATTTTTAAGGCGCTGTAAAACTCAATACAAAAAAATTTCAAAAGCTACGCAACTTCAACAACGAAACGTAAATTCGGTATTGTGATGGTGGCTTAAGGACATAGTGAGGTCGCTGGATGGAATCAGACCAATGTACTCAAATCTGAAGTAGCATTAGCTTTAAAACGATGCAGCTTCAAAAAACTAAAACTCACTTTAGTATTTCGTAAAAAATGAGATCGAACAAATGCTCCCCGTTCTGGACGGTAAAGCTAAGAAGCTTTTTTAAGAGAAATTCGGATCACCTGGGTGTCCAAATTTATCTTGAAAAGAATTTCGACCATAGGAAACAGCAGTTCAAAACTCTGACCCTTACAGCGTTTTGCCTTTAGACTATTTTTTAACTAGCCTTTGTTTATCGATCTTTTACGTTATGTCTGTATTATATTGTCACGATAGAAATAAATCAAATTTATTACACTTGAACGGAAACATTAAAAAATGTGGAATTCATATTACCTACTTGAGCGGAAAAATAAAAAATGTGGAATGCGGTTAAAATGCAAATGCAATAGCTAAACTATGCACCGGAGTATAACCGGATGCTGGGTTGTAAAATATGCGAAATAGCGAGGATCGACAGGTCGTCACGAGTGGTCGGCTAAAGGAGACTAAGTCTGGAAGCTTCTCATTGGTGGAACCAGTGTTTGGCATGAAGTTATATCCTAGAGAGGGGATAATTTCAGTCAGTCCTGCTTTGCCAAGCAGAAACTCGGAAAATGGCGCTACAAGTGACAAGCCTCTCTCCAAGATTCTATCTTCATTAGAAGTGTAAGTATTACTATTGTACTTTATTTTTGTGTATTGATCTTACACCTATTTAATTATGATTTTATTGGAAGTTAGTAACGTTTTTATAATATTAGTAAACCGCTTATTTTATTAGTTAGTAAGTTATGAGTTGTTTAGGTTAAGGAACTTATTTAATAAAATTTAATGATGTGTAACTATGTGTTTTATTTCACACTGAAACGAGATCCCAGGCAGTAAACTTGCATTCAATTCAACACGTCACGTTAGTCGTGGCAATATAATACCTTTAAACGTATTAAACCTATTTCATTAAAAAATATATTTTTTACCTACTGAAAATTTTATAATTTGTCACTCGCAACGTTACGGAAATGGCCGCCTCACTTAATATACTAATTAAGCAAATCCTCTAGTTTAGACACCTTTTATTGTCCGTATGTCAAGGTGCTAGAAATTAAATGGCGATTATGTAGAAAAGTTAACAAAGGTCTAATAAAAAAATTATCTTAAAAAAAAATTGATTTATAGGGCAATTTTTTGTATGTCAAAACGGCCCTTGCTTAGTAGTTGCCTGAAATAATCATGTAAGTAACCAGACAATAGTGTGGTTTAAACTTCAGATCATGCAAACATTACTTTACACTTCAACTCATTAAAGAGGAAAACTATGGAACGCCGTTTTGCTCTTTAATGTAACGCATAAATAATGTATTGTTCAAACAATAGAAATTTCGGCGATACATTTTAAAACGTTGGTTTGAAAATAAATGTCAATTCCTGCGTTAGTTTAAAAATCATGTACATATTTAATACCACCAAATAAAAACAATGCTTAATTTTAGCGTTTGTTGAATTAAAACGTTACTTTCACTTTCCCCTCAGACAAACGAGTGTAAAAAATCATGGTAATTTGGCGATCCTTTAATTATTACGTTACTTTAAATATTTCAACCACAGCTTAAAATGAAACAATTGTAAAAATTCAGTGAATTTTTGCGTTCGATGATTTTAAACATTCGTTTAAAAAATACAAACGATGTTCAAAATAAACAATTGCAATAAATCCAGGAATTAAAACGTTGGTTGAATTAATACAATACATTTAACTACGAGTACCACATTTTTACGTTCGTTCGCGCAATCTATTGTAAAAAATACGTGCTGCTGCATGTTGCATGTGGCGGAGTTTGGAAGTAGAAATAGTAGGAATCTGTACGATAGGCGTTCAAGAGTTGAGGTTGCTTTAATAGAGATGTTATGTGGTCCCGATATCGACCGGATGATCGATTCTTTTAATGCGTACTGCGTACACTACGATATTATACGAGGTTTCTAACCAGTCTGGAATATTGCAAATGTTTTGAAAAGTACTGATTTAATTTATATTATATTTATATTTATATCGTTATAATATACGATTTTATAACTTTAATTGAGGGAACGATATAAAACAAAATTCTAACAAGTAGTACCTATGTACCTAACTCCCTACTTAATTATTTTTCCGTTGACCGTATATTAACAGTTTTTTTAATGGACAATAACGGAAGCAAAATTGTTCATTAATGAGTCCCATTAATGCATGATTTTTCAATTGTTTTACTTTAATGTATTTTCTTTAATGATACGCTCGTAGAAGTTCTATGTTTTTTTAACTGTATTAAACAGACAGAAAGAGGCGTACTTTAATTACCGTTAGGTTAGTTCTCCATCCGCCATTTCCGACAAAGCTAACTGTGAATGTCAGTTATCATACATGTTTTGTTGTCATTGTCAGTGGCGTGTATACAACTGACAATTAGTAGGTAAATATTAAATAACTTTTTAGGATTACAAACATTTATTATAGGTACAGGGTGCGGAATAACACACAGTCTTCTCCACTATAAATTTATTAACCCACCAGTTAATGGGGGCGCGCTCGACTAGTTTCGGGCATAGACATGCCCATCATCAGGAGCTAAAAGAATTAAAACGCTCTACGCTTTACGCTAACAAAGGTGAACTCAAAAATGTGGACAATGGCGAAGGACATATCTTAAAAGCTGCTTAACACATTAGACGCTGTCTTTCTATACAGGGATAGACAGCGAGACCCATTAGTAGCAAAGAGTTAACTTAACATTAATGGAAGGCAACTAAACTGTAAAATGGTTGAAAAAGAATTTGAAATATAAAATTAAAGTATAAAAAAGTTTCATTACCTTATCATGGAGAAAAAACACTTAACTACACTTAGTAACTATTAAATGCTACATAACAAATTTGTTATTAAATTTATAGTGGAGAAGACTGTGTGTTATTCCGCACCCTGTATTCTTACACCTCCACTGCGAGACAATGGACTTCTACTTCAAACTATTTATTATAGGTACCTATACTACAGTCGGCGGAAAATTGTTGTAACCAACTCTTATATTAATAAGCGATTAAAAATCTCAATTATTAACGCGTTTACTATCGTTTACGCGTTAAAACCTTTCGATTATTAATCGCATTCGTTAATACACTCGTTGGTTAAATAACTATAAAAACTCTAACTTCAACGCATTCTGATGGGCTACATGTGATAGCCCATACGTTTTCCTAAGAAAAGTTTATGTGGATTTCTTTTCATTTTGCATAGTTTTCGTGCAAAAAGTTCCTTTTTTTTGTACTAGTGCAACAAAGTCTTTTTTGAACTACAAAATTGCACGTCTAATAGGTACCTGCAGGTAGGAGAAATTCCTGTCAAGTCAGACATTTCATATTTTAAAATTAACAACTAATGTACTTTTGTCATCAAATAAGTCGATTTTATAAAAAATTTTGTATGCAATACATGCAAAAAGTCCCTTTTTGCACTTACGTGTTGTTAAACTCGACCTTTGGTCTCGTCTAACAATTTTCACGTTGCGTTCAAAAAAATGTACTTTTTGCACTTGTTGCATAAATAACTATTTTATAACGACACACCGCAAACAAGTAACCTGAAATACTTTTTTTAAGATTTCTCAAAATCGTTGGTCTGTCCTTTTCTTTAAATAAGAGAAAACTTACGTCAACTGTGCAATGTGATTTTTGTTTTTAAAAACAAAAAGTTTCGGCTGATCAAAACGTTTTCAAAGTCATTAAAACGCACACGCGGTTTTGGAAATACATATCATTATCAATAACGATTTTAAAATTCCTTTGGGCATACCTATACTGAACAACCCGAAAGACCAATAAAATAATAAAGAAATTAAGAAGAAATCTTAATAACCTAACTTCTTCGTTTTCGTTTCGCGCCAACTTCCCTGAGTTGTTCCTCACTTAAGTTTGAATATTTGTCTCTAAACCTTATGCCTTCCTTGTAACAGTTACGGTAAACAACTGTTTTAGAACAACATAATAGTTTTGATATTTTTGATGCAGAAAAACCTTCATTTACTAAAAAAGCTAATTGTTCTCTAGGAATAACAACAGCTGGACGACCTTTTCCTACAACAATAATTGCATAAATACCTTCTAAATCCTTTAAAAGTGCTAAGTACTTGTACTAATATATACTAATATATCAGTAGACACATTAGATGATGAACCATATTTTGTGATTTTTGATTTTTGTATGGTTATGTTATGATTTTGACTGCTTGAAGTTGGTTATATCCAGTAACTTCCAATTTGCTATTTATTGCATTTCTTCTCTTTCTCTTCTTAATAGGCATTTTCAGTTTTTTTGTCTGTAATGTAGTTAATAGTTGTGTTCCTTCTAAAGCCGATTACACGTTATAAAAACAAATATGGTTTCCATAGGTATATAATGTGCTATAGAAAAAATATTAACATTGAAACATCAATATCTCAAAAACCGTTGCTAAATTATGTTTTGCGAGAAATTCAAAGACTTATAATATACGGGGCCAGAAAAAAATCAAGTGTGACATCATTACTATTACGTTGATCCCTTTGTATATACCGATTCTACATCAAAATGCGCAACAAAAAATAATAATAAACAGCGTATTCGAGCACATTTTGAAAAATTATACCTTGATTTTTAAACGTTTGTGATACCTATCTATAAACAAGCGTAGTGCACTCAGTGCGGCTGTACGCATGCAAACAATCGATCATCCGGTCGATATCGAGACCAGACACATCTCTATTAACACGACCTCACTTTCTCGTTAGACGCATATAGTAGTTTTCTACTATTTCTACTTCCAAACTCGGCCACATGCAACATGCAGCAGCACGTATTTTTTACAATAGATTGCGCGAACGAACGTAAAAATGTGGTACTCGTAGTTAAATGTATTGTATTAATTCAACCAACGTTTTAATTCCTGGATTTATTGCAATTGTTTATTTTGAACATCGTTTGTATTTTTTAAACGAATGTTTAAAATCATCGAATGCAAAAATTGACTAAATTTTTACAATTTTTTCATTTTAAGCTGTGGTTGAAATATTTAAAGTAACGTAATAATTAAAGGATCGTTAAATTACCATGATTTTTTACACTCGTTTGTCTGAGGGGAAAGTGAAAGTAACGTTTTAATTCAACAAACGCTAAAATTAAGCATTGTTTTTATTTGGTGGTATTAAATATGTACATGATTTTTAAACTAACGCAGGAATTGGCATTTATTTTCAAACCAACGTTTTAAATTGTATCGCCAAATTTTCTATTGTCTGAACAATACTTTAATTTTTGCATTCACTTTAAGAGTAAAACGGCGTAATGTGTGTAACTTAAAAGCAATGTTTTAAATGACTAGAATTATTACAATAGTTATTTCGGACTTGGTTGATTAAAACGATTGTTTAAAAGAATGGTTCATCTAGTAGAAAATTTCCATAAGCCGTTGTACTCTTTAATGTCTTTCACGCAATCTAACGCCAAATTATGTATTGAAATAATCATGTAACGTAGAAAATAGTGTGGTTTAAAACTATTGATCATTCGAACGATACTTTACGCTTCGACTCATTAAAGAGTAAAACGGCGTTCCATAGAAAACGGTGTTCCATATCTATGCAATGTTATTGTCATGTTGTGTAAATTTGGTTGGCAATACAATCACCTCTGTTATGACATGCAACTAAAGTTATAATAATCAGACTATACCTCATTATTACTATTACTTTAAACATGTCTTTAGACAACAGTACATACATGGTGTTTTCTAACAATTGCAAAAAATCTTAATCATCGATTATACACCAAGAAATAATGCCAGTTTGCTATACAGGTAATTCAAATTCGACCCTCACCATTGGGAGAAAGTTTAAATTGGGGCAAAGTTGCGTCATTTAAAGCTCAACCAAATGCAGTAGTAAACATTTTGATTTTTCGAGTACTTCCGAAGATATTTAAAAAAACTGAAAATTTTATTTTTTAATTTTATTTATTTCTAACCTTATTTGAAGAGATATTCCAAAACTAAAAGCATCTTTTCATTGCCACTTTTTCCTAGCCATTCGATGATAGATTCATATTTGCCGGCCGACGTTTTTTGGCAGCCATCATCAACTTTCTTTTTTCTTATGGGGGCCATATTGGATTCTTAACCCACCAAATAGTACGTTTTATGCTGATTTTAGTGATGTATAATCAGTTATGATTTGCTTCATAAATAACAAAACAATTGAATAAAAACTAATTTTACCTTTGTTGGCTTTGAGGTTATGAGAGGTATTATGAAGATTACTTGGTAGTACTTGTCACACGCAATTGGCCTGAACATACTTAGACACAATGAGGAAAAATGAGGCAATATTATTTTAAGCTTCAACACAAATTTGGAACTAAGTTAACAATATGAGAGCAAACCAACTGTAATCAGTAAGCCAACAGCACCACATAACTTTATTTAGTTAAAACTTAACCAAAACATAGCTTGATTTGATGTTTTTCAAAATCCCATATTAAATTATTTAAACTTGCACAACATTACAAAAAAAGCAATTTGGCAAAAAATGGAGTTCCTAAAATGATGATCTTTCTCTTGGAAACATATATGACCGGTTTAAGTTAGAGATAATGCTAACAAATCTCTTCTGATTAACCTAAATTCTGCAGCAATCCTTGTATAATAATAACATTTTGTGCGCCGGTTTCTTTTCTAGATACATTTTTAACTTGACTTGCTCTAATAATCGTCCGAATTATCGTGTTTGACAAGTACTGTCAAATAATGACATTTCATAAACCGTCTCATTAACTCAAAGCCGACTAAAGTAGAATTAGTTTTTATTGAATTTTATTTTGTCATTTGTGAAGCAAATCATAAGTCATTATACATCACTAAAATCAGAATAAAACGTACTATTGGGTGGGCTAAAAATCCAATATGGTGCCCATAAAAAAAAAGAAAATTGATGATGACTGCCAAAAAACGAAACGTCGTGTGGCAAATTGGAATCTATCATCGAATAGCTGGGGAAAATGACAAAGAAAAGATGCTTTTAGATTTTGGATATCTCTTCAAATAAGGTTAGAAATAAATAAAAACAAAAAATCTAATTTACAGATTTTTTCGGATATCTTCGGAAGCACTCGGAAAATCGAAATTTTTAAAACGGTATTTGGTTGAGCTTTAAATTGCGCAACTTTACCCAAATTTAAACTTTCTCGTATCTCTTATGGTTCTGAGATCCCAATGGTGAGGGTCGAATTTGAATTATCCTGTATAGATCATATTTCAAAAATGCTTTGTTAAAGAAATACAGGGTGTTTGGAAGAAAATCATTTATTTCTTCAGTATCGGTAACTGTTTTCAAGCAGATTTAATTTTTATTTTCAGAAAAAACATCTCAATTTCATAATGCACATTGATAGAGAAATTGGTATGGTTTTTCTGACAAATTTGTAAAATTGTAAATTTGTTATTTTCTCAAAAACTGTGACAGATACAGAAAAAACTAAAGAAGCAAAAAAGTTTCTAAATTAACAGAAATATTTCATAAAAAAATCATTGTGGCACCATTAAAAAGTTTGTGGAAGGAGAAAGGAGGTCTTAAACCCCAAACAATAACACAGAACTAACACTCAAGTATTTCATTAATTTCATAACAAAGCATTTTTGAAATATGGTTTGTACAGTTACAAATTTGATGCAAAAACATTGCTATCTCAGAAACTATAGTTGATAGAGCTTTAGTTGAATGAAGGCAAAGTTGCGCATTTTAATGCTAAATAATTTGGTTAAAAAAAATTTTCATTACTTCCGGAGAAATCCGACAAAAAGCGAAAGTCAAATTTCTATTTTATTTTTTTACTACTTTATTATTGATTATTTTGGAAAATCAATGGCACCTTCTGGAGGCACTTTTTTAGGCTCTTTAAGAAAATAGTTAGTTTTCAGCTCAGACGTTTCGATTTTTAGATACCATCATCAACTTAAATTTTTCAATACGAACCTGAACTTTTTATTTCGTTTTTTAGTAGCTACAGACCTCTTGAAACTAATGATGTGCCACACTTGTCAAAAAATTATATCTGCTGTACTTAAGTACCTATTTTTTTTTAAATATGCCTTTGGAATTCATATGTTGTCATAATGAGTAGATAATTTAGTTTGACATGATTTAAGAATTAGGTTTTGCTCTAACACTAAAAATAAAGTTTAAGCTGTTTCATCGAAACTCAACCTCGAAATCAAACACGTGAGTGTCTGAAAAATACATAATTAACCAAAAACATATTTTTTTAAATTAATGAATTGAAAAGTACTATAAGAAACTCTCTTTTTTTCAAAGGAGCAATGAAACTAATTTTGAATTATATCAAAGTAAATTATTTACTCATTATGACAACATATCAATTTCAATTGCTTAATTTATTTAAAATACTTAATACTTAAGTACCAAGTAGGTAATACATTAGATATATTTTTTTGACGTGATATAAGTTTCGGAAGGTAGCTACTAAAAAACAAAATAAAAAGTTTAGGTCCGTATTTGAAAAATTAAATTAAAATAAATTAATTTAATTAAAATAAGTTGATGATGGTATCTAAAAAACGAAACGTCGGAGCTGAAAACTAAAACTATTTTCTTGAGGAGCATTAAAAAGTTACTCCAGAAGGTGCCATTGATTTCCCAAAACTTTTTCGGTTTTTGTCGGATATCTCCCAAAGTAATGAAAATTTTTTAAATTTTTTCACCAAATTATTTAGCAATAAAATGCGCAACTTTGCCTCAATTTAACTAAAGCTCTATCAACTATAGTTTC
Source organism: Ips typographus (assembly GCF_016097725.1). Lineage (NCBI taxonomy): Eukaryota > Metazoa > Arthropoda > Insecta > Coleoptera > Curculionidae > Ips > Ips typographus. The sequence goes on from NW_028098583.1 coordinate 99,985, forward strand.
TGAGATAACAATGCTAATGCATCGAATTTGTAACACCCTGTATAATACATATTAATTCAATGTTGAGCAATTCGGTTTACTAAAGTGTATAATGATGATTATTGTGTTAAATGTAAAACAATAATGAAAACAGCAATACTGTAAAAATTTTAATGTTAAGGTGAATTTATGCAGGACATTAAAATAGAATTAAGATAAACTAATTTAGTACTAAGAAACATCAACATGTGTAATTGCAACATGCATTTATGCAACTGAATTTTCTATTAAGTTTAGTTAAGTTAAATTAAGAAGTTGGTCAACTTTTAACTTTCTTAACTTAATATTACTTATTATTATTATTTGCTTATAGCACATAGCCTGAATAGGATTTGGACAAATGACAAATGTCAATTACATCTTATCTTGATTAATGTTTTCTTCCTTTGTCAGATTTTTCCGACAAAGGGCTCTGTGAGCCTAATGTCTGTTTCCCCCACACTTCCAAGACAAATTTAAGTATGTACCGGTTGACCCAATAAGACTGTTTCTCGGCCATATCTCGGGAGCCGTTCGTCGTAGGACTTTGGTGTAAAAAAAATTATTGGGCCATGAAGAATCGCTGGAAAATATTTTCTAGTTCTAAAAATAACCACCAGAGTGCGTAACTGCCATCTTAAATTTTAAAATCGCATTTTCTCTAAATTTCCCATAATAAACTAAAAAGTTTTTTTCATATTTTGAAAGAGAACCAGTTTAACTACAGTGTGACCCATTTAGAATGGAAACACCCCTATACAATTTTAGGTTATTAACCGATTTCAATGATTTTTTTTTTTTAAATAATTAGGAATGAAATGTCTATTACGGGAGAAAATTTTAAATATTTATTTCAGTTTTCAGGTCATATTACGATACTTTTTCTTGATAGAAAATGGAGAATTTTTATTAGCGATTTTTTTATTAAAAAAATTACTACGCCACTGGATCTATAGTGCTTTCAAATAGCTGTGACCAAAATTGATTTTATTTTTTGATTTTTTTTTGATTTTTTTTTTTTTTTTAGAAATTAATCAATTAATGAGTAATAATAAACAAGTAAATAGTAACACCATGTCTATGGCAACAGTTGATGCAGGGTGTTCTTTTCTGACCATTAGCTTAGAGGATTTTTGAATTTTAATTTGTCATAACTTTGTTATTAATGAATGGATTTTCATGAAATTTTGGTCACAGCTATTTGAAAGCACTATACAGGGTAATTCAAATTCGACCCTCACCATTGGGATCTCGGAAACTATAAGAGATACGAGAAAGTTTAAATTGGGGCAAAGTTGCGCAATGTAAAGCTCAACCAAATGCAGTTTTAAAAATTTCGATTTTCCGAGTACTTCCGAAGATATCCGAAAAAAACTGAAAATTTGATTTTTTGTTTTTATTTATTTTTAATCTTATTTGAAGAGATATTCCAAAACTAAAAGCACCTTTTCATTGCCACTTTTTCTCAGCTATTCGATGATGGATTCAAATTTGCCACACGACGTTTCGTTTTTTGGCAGCCATCATCAACTTTCTTTTTTCTTATGGGCGCCATATTGGATTTTTAGCCCACCAAATAGTACGTTTTATTCTGATTTTAGTGATGTATAATAATTTATGATTTGCTTCATGAATAACAAAATAATTCAATAAAAACTATTTTTACTTTAGTTATTGGCTTTGAGTTAATGGGCCGTTTTATAAAATGTCATTATTTGACAGTACTTGTCAAACACGATAATTCGGACGATCATTAGAGCTTTTAGAGATTTTACCTTAGTTAGCTTTGTTAATGAGACGTTTTATGAAGATTACTTCGTAGTACTTGTCACACGCAATTGGCCTGAACATACTTAGTCACAAAGGTGTACACGTGACTTGACTTAAACCGGTTTATTCACTCGAAGAGCTTAGGCCACTCGCTACGCTTGTGGACCTAGTTGTTCTTTTCGTGAATAAAAAATGGTTTAAGTCACTTGCTGTATAAATAACTATTAAATCACACTGAATGACATTCGCCTATTTACAGATGTAAACAAACAAGCATCAATGTTACATCTACGGGGCGCGGTGCAATTTTAATAGAACTGTAATTTTAGTTTTTTTTTTTTAATATAAGAAGTCGAAATTTCATAAAATACTGTATAAGACACGTGACTTAAACCGGTTTATTCACTCGAATAAATATGAATGAATAAAAAATGGTTTGTCACTTACTGTATAAATAACTATAAACTTGCAAAAAATGAAGTTCTTAAAATGATGATCTTTCTCTTGGAAACATAAATAAGCCTTTTAAGTTAGAGATAATGCTAACAAATCTCTTTTTCTGATTAACCTAAATAGTTCAGCAATGCTTGTATAATAATAACATTTTCTGCGGGGGTTTCTTTTCTAGATACATTTTTAACTATGATTGACGCTCTAATGATCATCCGAATTATCGTGTTTGACAAGTACTGTTAAATAATGCCATTTTTTAAAACGGCCCATTAACTCAAAGCCAATAACTAAAGTAAAAATAGTTTTTATTGAATTATTTTGTTATTTATGAAGCAAATCATAAGTTATTATACATCACTAAAATCAGAATAAAACGTACTATTTGGTGGGCTAAAAATCCAATATGGCGCCCATAAGAAAAAAGAAAGTTGATGATGACTGACAGAAAACGAAACGTCGTGTGGCAAATTTGTATCCATCATCGAATAGCTAGGAAAAAGTGGCAATGGAAAGATGCTTTTAGTTTTGGGATATCTCTTCAAATAAGGTTAGAAATAAATAAAAACCAAAAATCAAATTTTCAGTTTTTTTTGGATATCTTCGGAAGTACTCGGAAAATCAAAAATTTTAAAACAGCATTTGGTTGAGCTTTAAATTGCGCAACTTTGCCCCAATTTAAACTTTCTCGTATCTCTTATGGTTTCTGAGATCCCAATGGTGAGGGTCGAATTTGAATTACCCTGTAGATCCAGTGGCGTAGTAATTTTTTCAATAAAAAAATCGCTAATAAAAATTCTCCATTTTCTATCAAGAAAAAGTATCGTAATATGACCTGAAAACTGAAATAAATATTTAAAATTTTCTCCCGTAATAGACATTTCATTCATAATTATTAAAAAAAAAAAAATCATTGAAATCGATTAATAACCTAAAATTTTATAGGGGTGTTTCCATTCTAAATGGGTCACACTGTATAATTTTCGTTAAATAAAATTTTCAGTTATTTCAAAAACAAAGATGGTGTGGGGTGTTCAATTGATTTTGCAATAACCTGCTTTAACTTTTTAACGGTTTGACCGATTTTAACAAATCTCGTATCGTTGAAAACAGCATCCTTTGGGCAATAAGAATCAACCAAAATATAGTTATTTTAGTTGAACCTTTCTCTCAATGGGGGCATCAAATTTGACAAAAAATCTTTGTTAATGGTTCCAAAATATGTGTAATTTGGTTATAGTATATTTATTTGGGTTTTTAGGCTTCTTTGCTAAACTAAAGGTAAGTAAGAATTTCAAGAGTAATATTAAAGTGACTTAATAAGTTCAGGATGCGTTTAGTCCCTTTGGAGCAACATGAATGTTCTGATGATATATATTTTTTTAAATAATGCCTAAATGAATTATATTTAAACTCACAATTGCCTCTTTAACATCTTATTCATTTTGTAGCTAAATATTTAATAGTTTTAGAACATTTACCGCGCGATCCTTGGCCTTCAAAGATCCATTAATCTAATTTTTCCAATATTTGAGGTTAGGATCGAGATTTTGAAAAACGGTTTTCCCTAGCCTATTTGGATGTTATTTGGCTACTTTTTCATAAAGAAAAAGTCATATCATTTCATTTGACTTTTCTGATTTTTTTTTAGTATTTGGGTCATGGTGTCATAACTAGCCCCCTGGCGGAGAAAGGTTCAACTAAAATAACTATACAGGGTGTCCCACGACGAAAGACCTCGATTGATATTGGAAAAAGTATAAATAGGAGAGTTTTGAAAATTTGGTAGAATACTGATGTGGGCATGCCCAATCCAACTAAAATATTTTCAAGATGGTTGCACTTCCGCTTATACCGGAAGTCGATCACAACTTTCTTATTTTAAATAGAACACCCTATATATTATTACATATTTGGATTCCTCACAAAATTCTGACCAACTTTTGTATAGAATGCCCTATGCCTATCTCTAGCCGTTTTCGAAATATTTGATGTTTTTCCAAAAAAGTGACAGTTGCAACGCTCAACATATTTTTGTACTATGTTAAAACCGTATTTCATTTTGCAATGAAACTTTGGGTTATTGTAAATAAAGGATCGTTTTATTAAACTGAGGGTGCGTAATGACTCATTTGTATACAGGGTCGTCCAAAAAAAATCATAAAGTTGCCACTAAAAAAAATGAAAAATCTCAAGTTTTTTAAATAGAAACCCACATTTTTTATGACGGAATCATTTTGAGCATTAAAAATTACTATAAGTTTCAATTTACTTGCCTATACCTAAATCCAACTCATTTCGTTTTATTTGAGAATAAACATTTTTTTATTAGGCTGCATGGTTGGGATTAGCTGGTACTCTAGTTAGCCATGCTTTTGACACACGGTGATATTGGAGAACTGCAAAGCATGTTATGTTGAGCGTTGCAACTGTCACTTTTTTGGAAAAACATCAAATATTTCGAAAACGGCTAGAGATAGGAATAGGGCATTGTACACAAAAGTTGGTTAGAAATTGCAATTTCTACATTTGTATTATTAAGGATTGGTTTTGTTTTAATAGCTTTTATCTTCACAGATCCCGTATTCTTAAAATTTTCAATTATTTGCTTGACAGCTTTTCGTGATGGCTTTGGTTTTTCTGGATAACGAGCGGCAAATACCTCACATGTTCTACTCACAACTTTATCACATTCTCCGTAAATAATAAACAGATTTAAGTAATCTTGGTTTGAATAACGTAACCGCGACGGCATATTTGCAGTTGTCAAAACACCCAAAACTAGTGTTATTAACATGCCCTGCAGGTCTCCAATATCACCGTGTGTCAAAAGCATGGCCAACTAGAGTACCAGCTAATTCCAACCATGCAGCCGAGCATGCAGCCTAATAAAAAAATGTTTATTCTCAAATAAAACGAAATGGGTTGGATTTAGGTATAGGCAAGTAAATTGAAACTTATAGTAATTTTTAATGCTCAAAATGATTCCGTCATAAAAAATGTGGGTTTCCATTTAAAAAACTTGAGATTTTTCATTTTCTTTAGTGGCAAGTTTATGATTTTTTTTTGACGACCCTGTATACAAATGAGTCGTTACGCACCCTCAGTTTAATAAAACGATCCTTTATTTACAATAACCCAAAGTTTCATTGCAAAATGAAATACGGTTTTAACATAGTACAAAAATATGTTGAGCGTTGCAACTGTCACTTTTTTGGAAAAACATCAAATATTTCGAAAACGGCTAGAGATAGGCATAGGGCATTCTATACAAAAGTTGGTCAGAATTTTGTGAGGAATCCAAATATGTAATAATATATAGGGTGTTCTATTTAAAATAACAAAGTTGTGATCGACTTCCGGTATAAGCGGAAGTGCAACCATCTTGAAAATATTTTAGTTGGATTGGGCATGCCCACATCAGTATCCTACCAAATTTTCAAAACTCTCCTATTTATACTTTTTCCAATATCAATCGAGGTCTTTCGTCGTGGGACACCCTGTATTTTGGTTGATTCTTATTGCCCAAAGAATGCTCTTTTCGACGATACCAAATTTGTTAAAATCGGTCAAACCGTTAAAAAGTTAAAGCAGGTTATTGCAAAAACAATTAAACACCCCACACCATCTTTGTTTTTGAAATAACTGAACATTTTATTTAACCAAAATTATAGAGAAACTGGTTCTCTTTCAAAATATGAAAAAACTTTTTAGTTTATTATGAGAAATTTAGAGAAAATGCGATTTTAAAATTGAAATGGCAGTTATGCTGTCTGGTGGTTATTTTTAGATTTTGAAAATATTTTCCAGCGATTCTTCATGGCCGATTTACCCAATAATTTTTTTTAAACCAAAGTTATACAACGAACGGTTCCCGAGATATGGTCGAGAAACACTCTCATTGGGTCACCCGGTACAACTAGCTAAGTTCAAGTTTGAATGTGACAGATCCGATGCAAAATAACTATGCAACAACAGTCTAAAGTAAACTTATCTAAGATGTCCTTATAATCTACTTAGCCAAAGTTGGGGAAACTGACATAAGTAAATTGAGCAAATAACAAAACACAAAACAAAAACTGTAATCAAACAATTAAGCACAAGGTAAAAAAAAACCTGTGAAAACAAATTAGTACATCAAAAGTTGTTTATACCAATGTACAGGGTGATTGATTGAATTTTGACCACCCCCTTAACTTCCTTAATTTTGATTTTAGCAAAAAACGTTAAATACAAAACTAGTAGATATTTAGGTCTACTTTATTCTTAGATGAACAGTTAATATACAGGGTGTCCCAAATTTGCGTAACGAAGTAAACTTATGTTTTTTTTAAATACAATGATCAACTTTTTATACGATAGTTAAATTATGCGTCAAATAGGCCTTACTGATGTAAAATCTCTGTATCGATATTCAACTGTTTCCGCAGCAGTGTCCTTGATTGATTGAATTCTGACCACCCCCTTAACGTCCTTATTTTTGATTTTAGTAAAAAAGTTACTAAACAGTTAGTAAACAGTTATTATACAGGGTGTCCCAAATTTGAGTAACTAAATAAACCCTTAATCACATAGTCGAGGCAACATTGTTAAAGTAACAGATGCTGCTTCGGAAACAGTTGAATATCGATACAGACATTTTACATCAGTTAGGCCTAGAATTTGACGTAACCTTCAAATATCAGATAAAAAGTTGGTCATTGTATTTAAAAAAAAAAAAAGTTTGGTTCGTTACTCAAATTTGGGACACCCTGTATAATAACTGGTTCTCTAAGAATAAAGTAGACCTAAATATCTACTAGTTTTGTATTTAACGTTTTTTGCTGAAATCAAAAATAAGGAAGTTAAGGAGGAGGTCAAAATTGAATCAATCAAGGATGCTGCTGTGGAAACAGTTGAATATCGATACAGACATTCTACATCCATTAGGCCTAGAATTTGACGTAGAATTCAAATAGCGTATAAAAAGTTGGTCACTGTATTTAAAAAAACATAAGTTTGGTTTGTTACTCAAATTTGGGACACCCTGTATAATAACTATTTATCTAAGAATAAAGTAGACCTAAATATCTACTAGTTTTGCATTTAACGTTTTTTGCTAAAATCAAAATTATGAAAGTTGGTGGTCAAAATTGAATCAATCACCCTGCACCTATCAATCAACTCCCAAATGATATGATTACAAGATAATATAAAGCTCATCAAACAAAAAATTATGATGAGATCTTAGACAGTAAGGAGTCCTTTGTTAGAAATTGTTCTGAACAAATACAGGAAGCAATTTATTTTAATAATGTAAGTACAAAAAACCCAATTTGACAATGCTGATAAACAAAATAACTTGGTGAGGCACATCCTTACAGGGTGTTACAAATTTGAGGCATTAGCGTTGCTATCTCAGAAACTATAGTTGATAGAGCTTTGATTAAATGGAGGCAAAGTTGCGGATTATATTGCTAAATAATTTGGTAAAAAAAATCAAAACATTTTCATTACTTCCGGAGATATCCGACCAAAACCGAATAAGTCAAATTTCTATTTTTTTTTACCACTTTATTAGCGATTATTTTGTAAAATCAATAGCACCTTGTGGAGGCACTTTTTTATGCTCTTCAAGAAAACAGCTTTCGTTTTCAGCTCCGACGTTTTGTTTTTTAGATACCATCATCAACTTCAATGTTTCAAATACCGACCTAAACTTTTTATTTCGCTTTTTAGTTTTTAGTAGCTACAGACCTTCTGAAACCAATGATGTGTCACACTTGTCAAAAAAGTATATCTAGTGTATTATGTACATACTTGGTACTTAAAGTTTTTTAAATAAATTAAGCAATTGAAATTGATATGTTGTCATAATAAGTAGATAATTTAGTTTGATATAATTTAATAATTAGGTTCATTGCTGGTTGGTTTTTTGGTGAATTATTTATTTTTCAAATACTCACATGTTTGAATTTGAGGTTGAATTTTGATGAAACAGCTTAAACTTTATTTTTAGTGTTAAAAAGAGCAAAACCTAAATCTTAAATCATATCAATCTAAATTATCTACTCATTATGACAACATATGAATTACAAATGGATTAAAAAAAAAAAACAAGTACCTAAGTACACTAGGTATAATTTTTTGACAAGTGTGGCACATCATTAGTTTTGGGAGGTAAGTAAGTGTAGCTCCTAAAAAATGAAATAAAAAGTTCAGGTCCGTATTTGAAGAAATGAAGTTGTTGATGGTATCTAAAAAACGAAACGTCGGAGCTGAAAACTAAAGCTGTTTTCTTGAAGAGCATAAAAAAGTGCCTCCACAAGGTGCTATGGATTTTCCAAAATAATCAAAAATAAAGTAGTAAAAAAATAAAATAGAAATTTGACTTTTGTGGTTTTTATCAGATATCTCCCGAAGTAATGAACATTTTTTTACGCAACTTTCCCTCCATTTAACCAAAGCTCTAGCAACTATAGTTTCTGAGATAGCAATGCTAACGCCTCGAATTTGTAACACCCTGTATATTTTTGGGTCTGGTGCGATATAGGTGCAACCATATTTTTGTTGTTTGTGTTGATGAAATTGATGTCATATTGTTTATTTAACTTAGTTCCACCCAAAAATGGGTGGTTGGAGCTGTTTGTTGGGAAAAGAATAGTAAAAAAATGCCTTTGAAAGTGGTCAGGTTACACCAAGTACATGAAGGGTTTAATAGTTAAATAACTTGAAAATTTGTAAATTAAATAAGTATTTTTAGTTTTTACATGCAAAGTGACTCTTTACTATCTATAATTACAGTTGACAATGTTAACCTTAGTGTCAGATTAGTACAAGGGGCAATGTTTATTTTTTGTAAATGTATTGAAAAAGATGCATGGTAACCTAGTGCTAACCATAGTGGCCGATTCATATATGTAGCAATAATTATTAAGATCTCAAAAAGAGAAAAAATATGGAAACTTCCATTTTAAGAAATTAAAAATCAATTTTTAGAATGACTTTACTAATTTTGAACAGAAAAACAGTTCTGTTTGACAACATTGCTAGGGTTGTTAGGCACCAAACAAAATGTTCAACAATCAGGCGGGTGGTGCTGGTACCGATCAAAAACAAGTCATTTATGTTTAGTATGGAGAATGCCATAGGAGTTTTTCCTGTGTGAAAGTGATTCATCCACCCTTATTTTGGTAAAAGTAAGTTAAATAAACAATCTGACATGGATTTCATCAAAAAAGAACTAAAAATGAGGTGGCCTCTAAATTGCACCAGAACCATATTTTTCTTAGCTGTTAATTTCATGCTGAAAATTGAATGTAACTACAAACCTTACTTTCATTTAGTATAATTCTAACTTGCTTTAATTTAACGTCTGCATAAACCCACCTTTAATTTAAGTAAAATCAGTTAACTCACCTTAAAACTTACTTTTTTATCCACCATTGTAATGTAGTTGCAAAAATTGCACATGATTTGGCTCTTCAACTTTATTGATATGTTGCACTTCTTGGTGGGCAATATGGGCCTCAAATAGGACAATTTCTTCAAAGAAGTTGTGCTTTCTCATCCAGATGAAAAATGGGAAAGTATTCAGCATATACGGGATAAGATTCTGTAATATTTGTTAAATTTGTAGTAATGCAGCCATGTTGGTTACACAGGTTATGTATCAATTTGCCACTGTAATCAGTGTTATCTTACCTGGGCAAGCAGCCGTTGTATCCATTGTGCTTATGCATATCAAAAACTCTACATTTCCTTGATTTTAGTGTATAATCTTCGTCAATTATTAGATAATTGGGGTCTTGTGAAGAATAGCTAACCACGAATTTTGAGTCAATTTTTTTTTTTTGGGTTAGGTTACGTCCTATATAGTACAGATAAAAAAGAAAAAATGCGAACGATCCACAATTTTTGTCACAAAATCGTTCAAAAAATCCATGATTTTACAAGCATTTTGTGGAATTTGATCAGCTGATTTGGAAAGTTCGTCTGCGCTGTTGCCAAATCGCACGCGTAGTCTGAAATCAAATATTACATCATTCTTAAAAATTGTAGAAGTGTTTTGAAAAAAGAATGAATATGAGAATATGTGAACCTATGCTAACCTAGTGGCCGATCACATAGAGTAATCAAAAACATGGTTATGCTGTAATGGTTATTTTTTAAATATTATTAAAAAAAAATGCTTAGGTGAACCTATGCTAACCAAGTGACTGATCACTTAGATGGCAACAGCGGACAAAGCATCTCGTCGTAGTAAATTCATGGTTAGTTATTGTTCACAAGACCCGATAATTGTAATATAAATTAAAATAAACTACAATTATTTTAAGCTGCATGCTGCATGCATGGCAATTTTTTTGACAACACGACAAAAAGCTAGCAATGCATAGTGACAAGCTGACAGCTGACAAGTCGGAAGTTTAAGGCGTATTTTGACGGCAGTACTAACCTGAGTTTTAAGTTGTAGTAGCATAGGGCGTCTTTTTCTATCAGAATGAGTTAAAATGAGACAGGCATTGTAAACACTCCAGTAAACACTGACGCCAAGCCAAAACACGCCTTTAGTTGACATCGCAAATCGCAACACAACAGAAATGACAGATCGAAGATATTCAGCCGAGTTTGGGGCAAAGCGATACGCTGCATGACGTCACAGTGGGTGCTCGGGTGTACAATATGCAATTAAAACCCAGGTGGAAGGTTGAAGGGGAGCCAGAGGGAACAGCCGTTGTCCATGGTTTGGGGGTTGTTAACTTTAGGTATCCACGAATTTCGAGTTGTTTCTTTTTTTTTAACATGTAGATTATGGCTTATACACGTATGGTAAATCCAAAACCGACCATAGGAAAACCGTGTAACGGACAGAGAAACATAGATAAATGCATGTGCAGGAAAAATATCAAGTAGGCCAAAATTTGAGCGCGCTGTTGCCAAACGCCTAAGTATCTAATACCGTCGACAAAACCAATTTTGTTGTTGGATTGTTCCTAATTTATTTCCATTCATTTGGATAATCTGTCTTCGGTCAGCGAGCTGTATTTAGTCCGATTTCTGTCTATTTGTTTAACAATTTGAATGAAATTATTTATTTTTCATTTAGCAGTCGAATTGCTATAGCGCTACCACACCTCCCTATATTTCATCTGTCATCTGCGATTAAAATCTAACCTCAATTGTCAAATTAAAAGTAAACAAGAAATCATTTACAGTGACAGGCATATTAATACCAGAATGTACTCCTATTAGTCCTATTATTGTAAGATTTTAGGAAAACATGAACAAATAACACTATTTACACAATAGTAAGAGTTCCTCTAGTTGGTGGCCTTCTCAATTTAAGGTAGGAAACTCCCCCCAGACAATTCATCAGTGAGAGAATAGCAAGAGACTCCTCTAGTGTAGTGTTATTAATAAGTTATTTTTAGGTAGTAAAGCCGATTTGCTAGCTTAGCCATACAACATCGCAACTTTTATTGAGTCTAGAGTCCAGTTACCAACAAAGCCACATTTAAGGAACCAGCTAACAAATGGGGTGTACAGTATTCTGTTGTTATTAGCAAAGTTACTTAGTTGAATGACAATGATATAATAAGGTGTGAAACATCTAAAAGCTTCAGTTCACTAGACAATATACAAGCCATCTGATCCAGTGTTCAGGTTGTGTTCAATCAATTTGCCAAAAGATATAATACTTAGATCAGTGCTCCATTTTAATTAAATTGTAAACAATTTTATGGTTCCTGAGCAATTTTTGTGTGACAAGCAAGTTCATCCCCCAACTTGGTTACTGTAAAATGAAGTGTAAAGTTGGCTAATGACTGTGCTTTTTAATTTACAGTTGTAGTTTCAGATCATGCACACAGGGTTGTAACACAGAATTCATTCTCCCACTATCTGTACTGCTAAGGAATGCAACCAACAATGTACAGGGTGATTGATTGAATTTTGACCACCCTCTTAACTTTCTTAATTTTGATTTTAGCAAAAAACGTTAATTACAAAACTAGTAGATATTTAGGTCTACTTTATTCTTAGATAAACAGTTATTATACAGGGTGTCCTAAATTTTAGTAACGAACCAAACTTATGTTTTTTTAAACACAATGACCAACTTTTTATCCGATATTTGCATTCTACGTCAAATTTTAGGAATTGATGTAAAATTTCTGTATCGATATTCAACTGTTTCCGCAGCATCTGTTACTTTAACAATGTTTCCTCGACTATGTGATTAAGAGTTAATTTAGTTACTCAAATTTGGGGCAGCCTGTATAATAACTGTTTATCTAAGAGTAAAAGTAGACCCAAATATCTATAACTGTTGCTACAACTAGTTTTTTTACTAAAATCAAAAATACGGAAGTTAAGGGGGTGGTTAAAATTCAATCAATCAAGGACGCTGCTGCGGAAACATTTGAATATCGATACAGACATTTTACATCAATTAGGCTTAAAATTTGACATTGAATTAAAATATCGATTAAAAAGTTGGTCATTGTATTTAAAAAAATCATGTTTGGTTTGCTACTTAAATTTGGGACACCCTGTATAATATCTCTTTATCTAAGAGTAAAGTAGACCTAAATATCTACTAGTTTTGTATTTAACGTTTTTTGCTAAAATCAAAATTAAAGAAGTTAAGAGGGTGGTCAAAATTCAATCAATCAAGGACGCTGCTGCGGAAACAGTTGAATATCGATACAGACATTTTACATCAATTAGGCCTAGAATTTGACGTAGAATTCAAATATCGGATAAAAAGTTGGTCATTCTATTTAAAAAAACATAAGTTTGGTTTGTTACTCAAATTTAGGACACCCTGTATAATAACTGTTTATCTAAGAATAAAGTAGATCTAAATGTCTACTAGTTTTGTATTTAACGTTTTTTGCTAAAATCAAATTTAAGGAAGCTAAGGGGGTGGTCAAAATTCAATCAATCACCCTGTACTTAATAATTATTATATCAAGTCTATGATTATATCAGTTCATAAAATAATGTAATATGGTTATTTGTAAGTATAATAGTGTGTTTTATCATAGGAAATACAATAACAAAAAGTTTTCAATCAACATATCTATCTGCCACTGTACCCAAAGTGAAGGTGCAGACGCTCATAAAAAGGCCTGCTTCTTAGCATATGCCAAGAATCATTGTACCCTTCAGCTGTTCACATTTCCTAGCAATAGGCATGCCTGCTTTAAGTAGACACTATGTACTTTATGGCTTGCTCATAAGCAACCGATCTTCAGATGTGCCAAAAGCATGCCCCCCTTCACCTATGCTCCAGATAGTAGGTATAGTAAAAAATCTAAATACGTATTGCTATTTTATGAGCATGATATTTGTAGCAAACCATGTCCACACATGCTGCTCCACACAAGTAGCAATTGGTCAGTAATAATGTATGTATGTATGTAATACTAATGACATGCTTTTGTGTTTTTATTGAACATGTTTGTCTGCACTGAGAATATTTTTGACCTTCTAATGAATGGAAACATACACTTCTATTTTGTTTAAAAACATGCTGTTTAGTATAACTAAAGGAACTTGTGTTGACAATCTACAGTATAATGTAAAACCCACCATGTTTATAACATACAAGAGGAGAATCAAAGGGCAGTTTTATAAAAATAAATGTTACTTAATATTTTTCTTAATTTCCTTCTATTGATGTTACTGATGTAAGAAAGTTATGGAATGCTACTAAATATTTAATTTAACATTATTGAACTGTCTTTAAGTAAAAATCTGTTCTTTTAAATAGTATGTATGTAAATAAATGTATTAAAATTGTTTGTAAAAGTGTTGGTTTTTTTAAAAAAGCCACAAAATTTTAAATTTTATTTTTTAGCAGGATTCTCTCAAAATTTCAAAAATCTAGACTAGGCTAGTTTGGTACAGTTAATTGAATTATTAATACATTATCATTTAGACCACTTATCTTAATAGTATTCTATTAGTTCTTTAGTACGCAAACTCGAAATCATAGTCATTATAAAACAATTACGGATAATCAAAAATTCTGAACGCAGCCTGTCAAAAGTATTCGGCCCAACTCAAAAATCAACGCGGGATTATTTTCAAATGACATGTCGTTTATCCTTTGTTTTTCAAATAAACATTTTGTATTTGCAAATTGAAGTTTTCTTGTTCTGTTTTATTACGTCCTTATACTACCACCTACTACCTATTACACTATTATTATACATATTACATTACTGAATATTTATTAGTTAGATTAGTGAAATAAATTACCTAATTAACGGTTTGCGCCCCAGATAAAGGTAAGGCTTAAAATGCTTTTAAAATAACATTTTTGGCAACATTTTTTGGTTTCAAGATGTTTTCCGTCGAATAACGAGTACAAATTATTAAATGGTACTATTCTGGTTGTACAGTGGAGGAAATTATCGGAAGATTCATATTTATGTTTGAAAATCGACCTCTGCCAGCGAGTACGACAATTAAAGATATGGTCCATAGATTTGAAAATACTGGGTGTACGCAAAACTGTACCAAATGTAGAGATCACGATTTTCCGCAGCCTCCCGAAGGTATCCGTCATCCTCGAAATGAAAATCAAGAGCAGCGCGAAACGGCAGTTTGCAGTTTGGCAGAAGTCAACTTCCCATGTAATAGTACTGCTATTGCTGCGGAGCTTGTCATTGCACCAACTACTGTGCGAAATATTTTAAAACGGAACAAGTACCGGTGCTATAAGTTACGCACAACACAAGAAATATTTCCGGAAGACTGCGAAAAACGAATGTTGTTTTGCGAAGACATGATTGAAAGGTCTAACCAAGACAACACTTTCATAGCTAATATTTTATTTACCGATGAGTCCTCTTTTTCCTTGCATGGTCGTCACAATCCGTCCGTTACTGTGGCTTATTCAAGGGAAAATAGGCATATAAGCGTACCTATTCGGACTGAATATCCGCAAAAGGTCAATGTTTGGGCTGGCATTTTAAACAATCATATTATAGGACCTTTTTTTATTGATGGAAACTTAAATGACAATAAGTATTTAAACCTTTTAAGAGAGAACGTGCTACCAGCTGTACATAATGTGAACATTAATGCAAAAAAAAAAAAATCTGGTTCCACCAAGACGGTTGTCCAGCGCATAATGCCAGAGACGTACAAGCATTTTTGCACCAAACATTTCCAAATCGTCTGATTTGCAGAAATGGTACTGTCAATTGGCCTCCTCGATCGCCCCAAATGACTTCTTTCTTTGGGGGCATGTAACCCAAAAATTTTACGGTCATCGTCACATGAGGGCTGAAGATTTAGGCCAATTGCGACTGAAAATAGTTGAAATACTAGGTTCTATTTCTAATCAAACTTTCATTAACGTGCGTCAGGAATTTTATGACAGGTTAGGCTACTGCTTAGGAGATTTATTTGAGAACGAAATCAAATAAATGTTACGTTATTATTATTCTCTTAATTATCATTTCTTTCGAGTTTTCTGCTGTTCTTGCCACTTCTGCATAAACAATTTGTTATAAGCGTCCCTAAAGAAAGAAATCTGGTGGTCAAATCTGGCATACTGGCCAGTTAACAGTACCATCACGCCAATCCACCGTAAGAAAAAAAGAATGAGCTGGACAGCCGGCATGTTAATACCAACACATGGTCATTCATCGATTTAAATTTATTTCTTTATTTTCTTCGTTCTCTCTTAAGTGGGCGGACATAACGGAGCGCCGACCATCGCTCTGACCATAGCATCGTACCCTAGCATCGTTCACAAAAAATAATAAACGCATAGTTTTAAATGTGTATGGCCATAACGGAGCGCCGACCCGCGCTCCGCGCATAGGTCGAAGCCAAGGCCTGGCACCATCGAACCGAGCTTAGTATTTTTTAGACCTTGGACCAAGGCGCATGCGTATGAGCAACAATGGATAAGGAGAAATTAATCGGTCTTGTGTTCGTTCGGGAGTCTATTTGGAACAAGAAGAATAAAAATCACCACAACTGCATAATTTTAAACAAGTTATGGAAGGAAATAGCAAGTGAATGCGGTGTATCAGGTAAGTGACAAAATATTAGGATAGCTCAGCTGTGTTTATGACTTTTATTAACATTGTAGGACATGCAAATGAGGATTATGTTAGTAATGAAACCCAGATTCCACTGAAAAATGTAAGTGATATTGATGATGAAGGACCTTCAAATGTGGATTTTGTTAGTAATGAGACCCAGATTCCACTGAAAAAGAGGAAAAGAGATAATTCTTCTGATATCCTAACGGCAATGAAACAAAGTGTTGCCGAAAGGGAGACTTTATTAAAAGAACTGGTAAAGGGTACACCTGCACCACCCGATGATGAAATAGATGTGTTTTTCAAAAGTGCCGCAATGACAGTAAAATCATTTCCACCATTGATAAGAGCAGAAACAAAAAGTAGAATTTTCCAGATAATTTCAGATGCCGAAATACAACTGCTACGCTCACCAAATCCCCCTTCAAGAATATCAAACTACTCCTATGGAAGTAGTACAATCAGTACACCTATGCTTTCCCCCAATGTTTGGGAACAAGAGGTACCGTCGACGACGTTTTTTGGAAACTTTAGACCGTAAAATAATAACATTCTTTTTGTGCCAATTTATTAATATAATTTATCTAACAATGATTAGTTGAATAAATTTAGCTGTCATTTTTTTTTCATTATATGTATAATTTTAATTATATAATATAATAAAATAAAGTTTTTCTACCTTAATGTTATTGCTAATTTTTCCGCTGGAGTTATTGGTTCTTTTACACGATTGTACGGGGTACTCTTCAGATCATCTGCTATAAGCTTTAATATAGAATCGAACTGGTTCCTCGAAATTTGGAAAAATCCTTTGAATTTAGTTTCGTTGTCGGTTAGGTGATGTTTTATTAATATAGAATGAAATCCTTCTTCTTTTCGCTTCTTGAACATTGGTAAAACTTGTTCTCTTTTTTCCCGATCATGCACTAAGGACAGTAGTAATATATCATCATCCTGATAACTGTCCAACAATAAAACTAAAGACCTTTTTCTAGACAGGTTCATTTTAACTCCGTTTAATGTTTCAACTCCGATGAGAATTACAACACGAAGCAAAATTCGCCAGCGAATTAAATCTAGAGGAAAACAGAAGCCGGAGCGAAAATCGTGACCGAATCAATCGTCGCTACCGAGTCGCGGTCGCTGACGACTGGCGACCGTGGAAGAAAACGTAGCTTTAGGGCGTGCGCGCAATGAGCGACCAGGTCGCAACGGCCAGGTCGTTGCGACTTTTTAGATTTGCGTTTATAGGTGCGTCTGGTATAACGACGATGACCTATTTTTGTGCAGTTGAAAAATGAATGCCGAACAAGTAGCAACTATTGTGTATCTTCTCCGACGGGAAAAAAAAAAGTTATGGGTGCACCCTTTGATACAAACTCGCAGTCCAAATGGAATGTTTAAAACGTTTTATGAAGACTTGCGAAAATACGACGACAAGTTTACTAACTATACGAGGATGTCTGTAAAATCCTGTGATGAGCTGTTACAAATATTAGGCCAGTCGTTAAAAGGTTCAGATACACAAATGAGAAAATCTATTTCTCCAAAAGAAAAATTACTTGTAGCTTTAAGGTAGGTGAAACTGGATTACTTTATTTTTAGTTTTATAGTATAATAATTATTAAAAAAGTTTTAAAAGTGTAGATTCCGTAGAGGTAACAAAAGTGTCTGTTTCGACGGAAGAAGAATTTTGGCTCCATTGACTTTGGCGAGGTATTTGCATTGACTGATCTGTATGCTGCGGGCAGAAGTTCTCGGCTAACTGGGTAGATGCAGAAGATCCAAATGGCGTTCTATGAGAACTCGAACTAGTAAAGTTTGGCTGGCAAGTTTGAGAACGGTTGTTCGCTGAGATAATCTGTAATTTTTTGTTAATTACATTCATTAACTCAAGTCTAGTTGTCAGTTTCTCGTTTTTGGAATTTTCTTCTAAGATGGTAGTAAAGATAGTAGAAACAGAAGATCTGAGTCTCCTTCCGCCTCAGCTTCTCTTTTCTCTCTACTTTCCAAGAAATAACAATAATTGCATCTAAACTAGATAAAATAAAGTACCATATATAAAATATATAATAAAGTGTTGACATATTCTTCTGGGGGTAGGTTATTTTAATTACCTAGTTTTCTCTTTTCCTCATCATTAAGTTTCTCGTCCCCAAAAATTTCAACTAACTCCTCCCAATGCTTTTTTTTCAAAACCCGGTTGCTGAAGTCAACCAACTTCAGGATAGGTATTTAGAAATAGCGGATTTACAACCAACTTCAGGATAGGTATTTAGAAATAGCGGATTTCCAGAAAAAAAAAGTTAGCAGTAAAACTGGACAAATTATTATGTTAATGAATGATATTGAACATGTTTCTTTGTTTTGTAAAAAATGTTTTAAAATACTATTCACACTATTCCAAGTCATTAAGCGCTATTTTTCAGGAAGCAAATTATATATCTTTATCATTGTAAATGTAACATTTCTCTGAAGAAAACTAAACACATATCTTTCGCAAATAAGATTAGACGCATATCTAGTATTATAGCTATGGTCCACATCTAAATGCTTCAAACAAATCCTTATTATTTCTAAAAACAAACAAAACACACTCCATAATGTACAAACAAGTGACAGTCAAAATTTGGTTACATACAAATACAGGCTTACATGACTCTATCAGACTCATACTCATATAAGACCAAGTCATTATTGCAAAAATAGTCATTAAACCTGTTTATAACCGTTTCAACAGAAGTCAACACCGTTTTTTTCGCTAAAAATTGGCGTAGTATTATCCGCATATAAGTCGGTGTTTTCCCCAGAAACTAAATAATATAAAGGAGTGGCCTCAGTATGCACCCCCCTTTAAATGCCAATTTTATTAGATTTTATTAATTGCCCTTCATGATCACGTTCTACTATCTGCTGCGTTCTACACGTCAAGTACGACTTGATAAGCTCATGTGCACGACCTCTAATCCCATATCTTTCCAATAGTTCTTTAAGATTTACGGTATCGAAAGCTTTTGATAAATCTAGACACATCGCTAATGTATGTTTCTTCTTGTTTAGCGAAGAAAACACATCCGACAGTAGTAGTATCAGTACCTTTGTATCACTTTCGTATTGAAAGTTTTTCTCTAATACTAAAAATAAAACTTGTATTGGGGTGGTCTATATTCAATCAGTAACCCTGTACATTATTCCACACTACATTTTGCATTATGCTATTCACAAATCCTCCACACTTATTAATTTTTTTTGGTTTTGACGACGTAAATAAGACAACTGGGTCATCCAAAACTGCACGCGATTATTTGATGAGGTGGATGACCTAACAGTAAATAAGATACTGGACATCAAGGTTATTGAAACCATTTCTGTCAATGTAATAATACAGTTTAATAGTTTCTTGTACACATCTCACTAAATTTGTAATAGTATATTAAGTATCAAGAACAGTAAGTAAGCATAACTTATCAATGACAAAGTTTGGATAAAAAATGAAAATAAGCCGACTGATGGTTGGGCAAAAAACAACACCATCATATGCTTTACTTCCAATTTTACTTATCTATTAGGTATCAATCTGGTTCCAACTACCATGTGTCATTATGACAAATCTAAGAATCAGAGAGCCAATTAAGGGTTCAAAGTGACATACCGCGGAAGTCACGGAAGTTTGAATCCATTCCAATTTCAAGACAAGATTTATTGGAATTTATTGATCCTCCAACAGTTACATTGAATTTGGTCAGGACTACACCAGACATTACCGTCACAGAAATAGATCAAGATCATTTGGATGACATTGATGAAAGAATGTAAGCTTTTGTAGTATACATAGCAGGTTATGCTGCTCACGCTGCAATAAAAAAAACAAAATGTGAGTATTGCAAAGTCTATTTAATTCAAGAAGAGGACTGTTCCATTAATTTTATGAATAGAGGGCTTTGCTACCCCAACAAAGATGTAGTACTGTATACAGATTTTACATATTTAACCATAAAAAGTTTAGTAGAAGAAGCAGAAGCAGAATATTTTTTTTACTTGTACTTCCCAAAAATCCATTTTAACTACATATACTTTGTTAAACTTATCAAATATTTGAATATTTGAGGGGCATAGCTGCAATACACATAATTGTGAATATAATTTAAATATTTTATTAAATTCATTGACCAATATCTTTTTTAAATAACTACAGTAAAAAACAAAATGATGTACCTAAAATTAAAAATTAAAAAGATTCTTGGTGATACTCAAAATGAATGATCCTCCCTTTTGAATAATTAAAACTTGTACTTACAGTTTAATTTTAAATAAGAATAAATAAAATTTAGTACTATATGTATTAGATAGTTTACATGTCCCATTGGTCTCACAAAATTCTTAGTAATAGTCTGAAAAAACTTATTTTTTTCGAACTTTAAGAAAACCTGTATTTACCGTTAACTAGAGGGTCTACTAATGTGTTCTGTAAATGTATATTTTAGTTATTGTGTACATTGTATGTATACATACATACAAACAAACAAATCTCTAAACATGTATTACATTTGCAATTTAATGCATACAATACTAGTTTTGATTTGGTGAATCGTGATAATGTATGCAAGGAAGAATTATATGACCATTTATATTATTTTATCATTATAATATTGTTCTTCAGACGTTGCACCGTCAGCATTTACTGTAATCTATATAAATGATGCAGCACAGCATTACATTTTAGTCATAATTTCTGTCTTAACCAGTGCGGTAATACACATATTGCTTTTTGAGTTTTATTTTTAAAAAACGCTAGTTGCCGAAAAGTAAATAAAATTGGCGCAGTCGGTAGGATTCCTTTCAGAGTACGGTTATTTTGTGTCGGAGTGCAACGATAGTTTTGTGCTGTGTTGTGTTCGGAATTATCCATCTTGGATTGCGGAGTGGCCTGTGCCTTCTGTTTCAACAGTTAAGAAAGGAATCACCCTTGTGATAACCCCTGCGGAGAGATAGCTTGTGACTCCTGGCAACATCGCTCTTGGTCAACCATAACGAGATAGCCAGCCTGGACAAATTGGCCTATGCTAGTGTCCACTGCAACCAACCTAGGGAGTGTATCTTCTTAGCGACGTCCCGTTTGACACAGGAAGAAGACTTGAAATCAATCCGTGAGTTGATTGTTTCTTATAGTTGTACAACCTGTTATTTAGGAAGTGAATTTAAATGTTTTAATGAGCAAATTTAAAGCTCAAACTAAAAGAGTTCTAGAGGAAATCTCTTATACAAAAAACACAAGTAATAATTTAAGTTCCAATTCAGAAGCTTCAACTTCAAGTTCTGATATTGAGAAAATTTATTCGGATATTTCTATAAATTATCCATTACCTATAACTAACGTAGATTTTAATTTAGACAGTAGTCCTCAAACTAATTTAAGACCAACAAACATGGCCGACGCTTTGAGATCAACTGTTACGCTATTAAAAAACTTTGACGGAACACCTTCCAGATTGGAGTTCTTTTTAAATCAAATTGACACTTTTCATAGCAGATATTTTAATAATGATTTATCTCAGCAAGAGTATGTTATGCTCGCTATTAGATCCAAAATTGTACAATCAGCCGAAGACTTTTTACTAACTCGACCAGATTTAAAAACCTGGCCTGAAATTAAGTTAGCATTACAACAAAAGTTCAGTGACCCGATCACTAGAGCAAACTTACAGCAACAATTAATTTTCTTGTCAAGGAAGAATGAATCTACTCAAGATTACATTCAGAAACTCAAAGCCTTAGTCACGAAAGTAAACACTAAGATTTGTACCGAAGTTCAGAATGCTGAAGCACGAGCAATTTTAATTTCTCAAAATGAGTTAACAGCAACTCAAAATTTGTTAGCAAATATTTCCAGTGAACTGAGAACCTTATTGATAGTTCAAAACCCTCAGAATTTGGAAAACGCAATTGAGATAATTAATAATTACGAAGTGTTAACTAGTCAAACAAATTTCAAAAACAATTACATCCAAAATCATTCCAAATTTAATAATAAATCTTCTAATCAAACAACGCATAATCCTTTCACAAAGCCAATGCAGCATCCACACGTTTCAAACTTTACAAAACCATTTAATGGGCGAGAAAATCTACACAATTCCCCAATGTTTCAACCCAGATTTCAATCGCAACCTCAACGAACATTCAAACCACCAAATCAGCCTTCAACTTCAAATCAGCAAAGACCACCTTTCAAACAATCGTTTCCACAACCAATGTCTGGAGTGAGTACGATTAATCGAAATTTGCCACAAAAATCCAATTTTGCACCCCAAAGACCTTTTCAATCTCATTTCCAAAAAACCGGAAATCCGAACTTCACTTTTCAAGAGCTAACTCATGTAGAAAGCGAAGAAAACCGTGATTGTAAAAATTTGTTATTTAATCCAAATGATGAATTTAATGAGAATTATTACCCTGAAAATTTTGATGATGAATCATCAGAAGAACAAAGTCTTGTAGAACAGATGGAAAATTTTCAATTACAAGCCTGGGAAGAAACCAATGTTGCTTAAGCTTAAATAGCTTACAAATCAATCAACATGTCGAAATCCCTAGTTACAATATTCGATTATTGATTGATACTGGTTCACATGCATCCCTTCTTAGACCCTCAATAGCCGAAGAACATTTTTCTGAAGCAATTGTTACTCACACGAGCACTTTACAAACTTGTGCAGGATCAAGAAAAGCTACACAAAAAGCAAAAATTCCATTATTCTTATGCTACGGTATAACAGAACCAATCGAATTTATTCTTTATCCCTTTCATGAATACTTTGATGGAATTCTTGGACTAAATGATTTGCGAAAGTTGCAATTAAATATTGATTTAAAAAATAATCAACTAATTAATCACTACTTGCAAATTCCGTTTCAATATAGAAAATACTTTGATCATTACATGATTGAAATTCCACCTAAGACTATTCAACGGACAACCTTCAAAACCAAGTTACCAAATGACACCACTTGGACTATATTGGAAATTGAAATTCAACCTACTTTAGTGACGATTAATAACCAAAGCTATACGCTAGATGTTTTTAATCATACGAATAAAATTCTTACGATAAATTGCGATATAAATGAAAACATGCCCTTAGAACCTATTAATCTTAAAAATTTTGAAATTTTGAAATTTTTAATTTTGAAATTTTTAATTTTGAAATATTCAATCAATCAATACAGCAAAAAAACATTTCTTGTAATATTGATTTTAATAATCTAATAAGACATGACCATTTAAATCAAGAAGAAAAATTTAAACTTTTTAAATTAATGAAAAATTATGAATCAATTTTACATAAACCTGGAGACAAATTAACATTTTCAAATCAAGTAAAACATGTAATTAACACTACTGATGAAATACCAGTACATGCCAAAAGTTATAGATATCCACATATACATAAAGACGAAGTGAATAAACAAATTAATCAAATGTTAAATGACGGAATCATACGACCATCTAACTCACCTTGGAGCTCACCAGTTTGGATTGTACCAAAGAAATTGGACGCTTCTAATCAAAGAAAATGGAGATTAGTAGTTGACTACAGAAAGCTAAACGAAAAAACTATTGATGATCACTACCCCTTACCTAATATTTCTGACATACTAGATAAATTAGGGAGATGTCAATACTTTACCACCATTGATTTAGCAAGTGGATTCCACCAGATCGAGATGGACTTAAAAAGTATCCCTAAAACAGCCTTTAACGTAGAACATGGACATTACGAATATATTCGAATGTCATTTGGACTAAAAAATGCACCCTCTACATTCCAACGTGCAATGGATAACGTTTTACGCGGATTACAAGGAAAAATATGTTTAGTGTATATGGACGACATTATCATATATTCCACAAGCCTTCAAGAACATTTAGATTCCTTAAAATTAGTATTTGATCGTCTTAATTCCTTTAACATGAAAATTCAATTAGACAAATCTGAATTCATGAGAAAAACTGTTAAATTTCTTGGACATGTTGTAACTCCCGAAGGAATAAAACCCAATAAAAACAAAATTCAAGCAATTCAAAATTTTAAAATACCAAGTACTCCAAAAGAAATTAAATCTTTTTTAGGTCTTGTAGGTTACTACAGAAAATTCATAAAAAACTTTGCCAAAATTACCAAACCTTTGACTCACTGTTTAAAAAAGAACGTAAAAATTGTTCATGATAAACCATTCATAAACGCTGTTAATTTATGTAAAAATATTTTAACAAATGATCCAATACTACAACACCCTGACTTTCAGAAACCTTTTATTTTAACAACGGACGCATCAGACTATGCAATCGGCGCTGTTCTATCCCAAGGATCAGTTGGAACTGACTTACCAATTGCCTATGCCAGTCGAACTCTAAACCCAGCTGAATGTAACTATTCTACGATTGAGAAAGAATTACTAGCAATCGTATGGGCTACTAAATACTTTAGACCATACCTATTCGGACGTAAATTTATGATTGTAACTGACCATAAACCACTCCAATGGTTATTTTCTATAAAAGAGCCAAACTCAAAGTTAGTCAGATGGAGATTAAAACTGCAAGAGTACGATTACACTATTCAGTACAAAAAAGGAACGCAAAATTCCAATGCGGATGCACTTTCGCGCCCACCTAAGGAAATTTACCCTATAGATGTGACAAATTCCCCACTGACACACATGTCTGCTACATGCGATAAAAGTGAAGAAGACAAAATTAAAGATGAATACTTATGGCTTGATAGAGTAAAACATTTCTTTGAAACTCAAGAGAATGTATTCAATTCAAACCCACAGAAGATCAAACCTAAGCCAAAAATTCAAATAATATCGGATATTAAAATAAGATCCCCAATTCCAACAAACAAAAATTCATCAACAACAGACACAGCTAGTGAAGGAAAAACTGAAGAAATCACTGAAAATCCAATAAGAGAAGATAACTCAGATACGATAACAATACACACATCACATGAAAATCCTATTTTAGGAGCACCTTACGTCCATAAGAGTTTAAATACTTACACAAATCAATTAATATTCAAATGGACAGATAAAGAAAAACCGTATATTAACAAAACTAAATTGTTTGATACGAAAAATCGAATAATCATCTTTATAAACAAAGATCCAATTACTGAACAAATACAAGAACTTTTCAGAGATTATTTACCACCAGATACTTACTGTTTACACTTCCCTAATAAAGAATTAGAGCCAGTAATTATCAGGATTTTTCAAGAAACATTTAGACATAATATGTTCAAGCTATTCATTTCTAACATTCTACTCGAAGATGTTACAAATTCAAATGATCAAAAAGAAATAATCGAAAGGTATCATACAACCAAAACGTCACATCGAGGAATGACAGAGAACATTAAAAATATAAAACAAACATATTATTGGCCTAGCTTAGAAAAAGATGTAATAAATTACGTCAGTACTTGTGAAGTATGTCAACGTACAAAATACGAAAGACACCCTTACAAAGTAATTTTTAAACCAACACCGATAGGAACAAAACCATTTGAACACATTTACATGGATACATATTCTGTATCAGGACAAAAGTTCCTAACGATAATTGACAACTTTTCTAAATTTGCTATGGCATACCAAATAAATGAAAATGCTATAGAAATATGTCAAAACTTAATCAAGTTCTTTTCACATCATGGAACACCAAGTAAGATAACTACTGACAATGCACAATCATTTAAAAGTCACTTAGTACAAGACTTATGTAAAACATATCAAATTGAGTTACATTTTACTCATAACAACAGTATACATTCTTCACACGAATATACACCCTTTCAAATAATTAAAGGAAATCTAAATTATCAATTGAATTTTGAGAAAAACCTAAATCAAATTCAAACTGACTATGTTCACGAACTAGCGGAAACATTTAAAACACTTAATAAAAACATTACGTCAAAATTAAATGCAAAAAAGGCAAACGTTTTGAGTAAATTAAATGAAAAACGCGAAAATGACCCTGAAATACCCGTAGGTACTAAACAACTAATATCTAAACCAGTAAAATTGAAAAAGAAGTTACAACCTAAATAAACATTAACAGAATTTAGAAATCAAAGGCATCCTAAAGATGTTAAAAGAAAATTGTAATTTCAGGAAATGAAAAATGGACTATTCTTCATATTTCTACCGTTACTCACCAACGCTCAGTACCGGATTGAAGAATTAAATAATCCATTACTACCAATTTCGCAAGGAACTAGTTATATAGTGATAAGTAATTACCATATTTATTACCATATCAATCTCACCAACATTAAAGAATGTTTAAGGACAACTGAAAAAACACTTTTACAAACCAACAAAACCTTAGACAATTCAAACAAACCTTTGTACAACCTTTTAAAGATAAGAATTAACGATTTGTTTGATCAAGTGAATTCAATTAAATCATTTGTAAATCACTATACTACTCCTAGTAATAGAAATAAAAGAGGTTTATTCAACTTCCTAGGAAAAGCTCACAAATATCTGTATGGTACATTAGACGCAGATGATGGAGACCGATATGACAAATATATTAACATTCTTCATGAAAATCAATTAACAATTGATAAAGACATAACTGCCACGCAAACTATAGTTAAGCAGCTGACTGAAGACGTTGACTCTAAGTTAAGCGACATAAAAATAAATCAGCAAAATATACAAATCAAGATTAACGAATTATCACGTATGACCCAGTCTACAGGTACAACATTATACGTTATCACGTTACTTGATAATATTGAAAACAATCTTCGCGTGCTAAATGAAATAAAATCCAATGTTCAGACCGCGATCAGTTTTGCAGAAATTAATATAATGCATCACAGTATATTCAAGTATCAAAAACTGCAAAGCATAATTTCAAAATTGGAACAAAGAAATCGTATCCCTTTTGATAACATAATCAAGTATTATGAAGTTGCTTATACAGACGTGACAATAAAGAAAGACTTAGTTATTTTCTATATTGCAATTCCTTTAATTTCTGGAAATCCATACGAATTCTATCAATTGTATCCAATCCCAGTTAATAATCAATTAATG
The DNA here is from genome assembly GCF_016097725.1 of Ips typographus. Classification (NCBI taxonomy): domain Eukaryota; kingdom Metazoa; phylum Arthropoda; class Insecta; order Coleoptera; family Curculionidae; genus Ips; species Ips typographus. The sequence goes on from NW_028098583.1 coordinate 127,392, forward strand.
ACCTTAAAGAATCGTTATCTTTTAAAGTCATTAAACGATTTTTTCAATTCAAAGGAAAATTGCCAAAAGATTGAAGAAATGACCTTATGTCAATCAAGTCAATTAAACAAAAATGAACCATGCGTTTTACAGACCATGAACCTTACCAGTCATTGTCCAATGATGTTCGTAAAGTACGAAAAAACATCAATTACCCAATTAAGAGATAATTCAGTGATAATAATTCCAACCTCATCTGAAAATATCTACTTTCAATGTCCCAATCAAAACACTATCGAGAAAATATCTCAAGCTTCATTAATATTACCTGCAGAATGCACAATAAAAATAAAGGACAATCATTACGATTCTCAGAGACCAAATACTGTTAATCTAAGATTGAAATTGCCATCAATTAATATCGATGAAAATTTGATTAAAAATACAGAACCATTATTGTTAACAGAGATCAATTTGGAAAATATTCACAATGACATAGAATTAGCGAAAAAATTGATTGTACACCCTTTAAAGAACATTGATGTTGAAACAACGAGTGTATCTGTATTTACTACATTATTAATTATATTGGTAATATTAGGAATTATAGTTTTAACTTACTATTATTGTAGAAAACCTAAAAAGGATGTAAAAGTGGACATACAATTAAAACCCCTCGAAAATGAAACCCCATTTTCTCAGTCTTAAGGACGGAGGAATTATATGACCATTTATATTATTTTATCATTATAATATTGTTCTTCAGACGTTGCACCGTCAGCATACACAGAAAACCATACTGATGAGTAGTAAAAATATTAAAAGAGCTAAAATATTTATACAACCGGTCGTACAGTGCCCGTTCGAATATTTTCGAGAGAGAGGGTAAAATTGAGATGGGTCTGTAGTTTTCAACTGATGTAGGTTCTCCGTTCTTGTAGATGGGAACCACTTTGGCCCCTTTTAAACTATCTGGAAAGGTACCCGTGGTGAAACTCTCGTTGATTATGTCAGCCAGTGGTTCTGATATAAAATGAGCTACATGTTTCAGGATTTTAACGGGAATCTCGTCCAGACCTGCAGAAAATTTATTTGGCAGGCTCATCAAGAGTCTAAATACTTCACGCTCATCTATGGGATCCAAAAATATTGTAGGGTATTGGAACAAATCTGATACCGGGACAAATTGTAGGTTTGTACTTGAAGCTGAACAATTCAGATATTCGTCCAGGGTCTGACAGTACGCTGCCACTGTCAACGAGAGTCAACTCGCGCTGTTGCTTTACTTTATTAGTAAGTTTATTAAAAATATTCCAGGCTGATTTACTTTTATTAGTCGAGCTTGAGATTTGACTATCAAAAAGAGCCTTTTTATAATTAGAAAGGAAGTGTCTATATTGTTTACGCTCCCTTTTGTATTGCTGGTAGACTAATGGGCTTTTTGTTTCTTTGTACCATACATAAAGATCTTTAGAGTAGTCACTTATTTCTCGACCAATCCAACTTTTAGACTTTTTATTAGTTGTTATGGTACCTACGGGAAATGCCGTATCAAACCAGAAAAATACTGTTTCGAAAAAACTCGCATATTTAGCGTCCGCGCCATCCAGATCTAAAACATCCGACCAAGAAGTTTCAGACATATATTGTACAAATAATGCAATATTTTCTTCTTTAAATGCCCTTCTGTTCACCTTGCAGAATCCGGGAAAGTTACCCGCTGATACATTTATCGCCAATAGCTGGCCATAGTGGTCAGACATACAAGTTTTGAGCACTGAGCACTCCATCAACTCAACGTCGATATTCGAAAAAATGTTGTCAATCAGGGTAGAAGAGACGGCACTAACCCTCGTCGGCTCCACGACATGAGGTTTCAAGCCGTAAGATAGCATAAGTTGCAGTAAAGTATCAGTAAGTTTCGAATTATGCAAAAAATCAATGTTAAAATCGCCACAAACAACTGCATGCCCACGTGCGACGCATACCCCAATGCAATAGTTCGTCCAAATCAGAGAGAAAGTCATTTGTGTCGCCAGCAGGCGACCTATATACACAGATAAGGATACACTCGCTATCCAACATATTAAATGTAGAAATACAAAACTCGAATACTCTTTCTTTTGACTGAACGCCAGTGGATACCTCAGACGCAACTACATTCTGACAAAATATAGCTGTCCCACCCCCTCTATACACCGTTCGAGAAGAGTAGCTTATAAGGTTATAATCACTTAAATGGTGCTTTTCAATATCACTATGTTGAAGCCAGTGTTCAGATAAACAGAGCAAATCAGGCTTTACCTGAGACAAAAGAACTTCCAATTCCAACACTTTGTTGTTAATACTTTGAGCGTTTATGTGAAAGATTTTTAGAGAATTTTCATTCAAATTACCTGTCCTATCTGGGTTGTTGGATTGTGTTGCTGGTCTAAAAAATTCTTCCCCCTTCCAAAGTTGAATCTTTCATAAGCAACTCCTGCTGGCCAGAACTGCTCTGCATAAATAGCCTCCTTGAACTCCGGTGGTACCCCTACCATAAAGCATTGTTTTCTTGATTTTGACTCTTTTGGAATACACTTGTTTACTACGACATTCTCAGGGATTGAGTTTGTACGTTTTACAATGTATTCCTTTATTGTAGTATCCCCTACATGCTCATTAATTTTGTGTACAAAAAGCCAAATCTTTTTGTTATTGATCGAAGGTGATGTGTTAAACGTTTCGCAGTCACTTGCGTCCGTATTTGAACCTACGAAAGGATTTCTCTTCCGCTTCTGATTAGTTTTTCGTCCGCGGTACCGGGGAAATTCAAATTCAGAGTCGCCCGTTTCCTGATCAGCATTGAAAACGTCAATCTCGGGTGTTTTCGATGTTTTACCGGTGTTTTGGTCATTCCAATTATTTTCACATGTACGGGATTCCTTTGCGGCGTTGTGTTTATGTTTATTCTCAGTGTTGACGCTTAGAGATGGCAAACGTTCGGATTTATCAGCATTTGTACGGCCGTTCTTATCATCGGGTCGCAATCTAACGGGTTTTTGTGATTGTTGTGTTTGATTGCTTACCATAGTGATTGGATCTGATTTCTTCAATTTTCCTTCCAGGTAATTGGCCTTCTCCTTCCACAAATTGCAGTTTTCTTCCAATAATGAATACTTCTGTTCTAATTCCTTAATAATTTTCAATAGATAGAATGTTTCATTGCCAATAACATTTTTAACCTCATCGGATTCCACAGCTGTATGTTTACAAATAGCTTTTTTTAAAGATGCCGCCTGGATTAAGCAGGCAGGATGGAAAGCCTCCAGACACTTTGAACACTTTACCGTATTAACCACAGTTTTATTACAATAATTACACTGGATATCGCTTACACTTTTGGAGCGAACTACAAGCGCGTCCTTAGTCGGCGCCATCTTTTTCAGCAAGAATGGTGCGCGGAAAACTGCTTGAGATTGAATGTAGAAAAGACTCGGTTGCTAAACTTTGATAAACAAAAGCAAAACTACTCCCTTTACGTTCCCTGTAAAGGTGGATCTATTCCAGTCGATAGCGGCACAAAATTTCTAGGAGTTTATCTGGAACCACAATTAAATTGGGAAATAAACAGCAAAGTCCTTGTTTCCAGACTAAGCAGCATCTGCGCTCTTTTGCGCCGACTCCGAGATGTTCTGACCTTAGATTCCATTCGAATGTATTACATTTCCTGTGTCCAACGATTAATCTCATATAGTATCCTGTTCTGGGGTTCTTCAGCCGGCGGCTCATCGTCGGTATTCATAGCACAAAAACGCATCATTCGTACTATATTCAATTTAAAACCTACCACTAGTTGTAAATCCTATTTTAGTAGTTTTAACGTTTTTACTGCTCCGGCATTGTATTTCCTGGCACTGGTGGTTTTTGTGAAGAAAAACCCTGAGCTCTTTAATAGAAACTGTGATATTTATACCCCCGAAATGTCGATGGGCACCAGGTGTGCTACTGATCTTCGCGTACCCAGACATCAGTCAAGTTTCTTCGAAAAAGGCCCTTTTTATAGAGCGATCAAAGCATACAACATGTTGCCACGTGATATTCGACGGGTTCGGGTTGCCGCCTCGTTCAGAGAGAGAGTCATCACTTTTCTTAAGGAAAAACAATATTATTGTTTCAATTTTACCAGGTAATTGTCATATTATTAAATGTTGTATTTTAAATATGTACTGTCACTTATACATCAATCTAGTTTTAAATTTTTAAAAATGTAAACTCTACTTTTACTTTAGGTGTTTCAAACACCAAGATGTGACGTTGCTTTGTGATCTTGGTATCATTTTGATGGCAATAAATTTATTATTATTATTATTATTATTATTATTAGCATTTACTGTAATCTATATAAATGATGCAGCGCAGCATTACATTTTAATCATAATTTCTGTCATAACCAGTGCGGTAATACACATATTGCTTTTCGTAATTTCGAGTTTTATTTTTTAAAAACGCTAGTTGCCGAAAAGTAAATAAAATTACCGTTCAAGTTGTTTACATGACTAATTTTGTTCGCGCAGTGCATACACGGAAATCCTTGCTTTACAGCATTAGGGAAATAAATTTCATACGTTCCATTTTTTATTTTTTAGGAATGGAAAATGGATCGTACATACTAACACATAAATAAGAGTTAAAAATGATGCTAAAAATAATTTTGTTATAAGACATGATATTGTATATTAAGCCTTAAGTTGCACATATTAACCTTTGTTCTTATATTTCATGTAACACTGAGGACTATATGAGAAGGAAGCCAAAGCAGACTATGATGAGCTATTATCGTTATTGGAATTCACGATGGGCCTGTACGTTGATGCTGAGGTCCAAGCTAGCCGAATCATCGATTGAATAATCGACCCACACCACAAACATTTATGGGACATTAATCATAAAGGTGTTCAGTGATGTGAGATGCGAAGTTTTGCTCATAGGACTAAGCCTCTATTAAACTTTTCTCAGTGTTGCAGTATTTTTGTTGTTCTGCCATTGCCAGAATCGGATAGATTTAGGGTAAATAAAAGTGCATAATGTTGTTTAGGTATAGTTACTGGAAAGGAAAGATTTTATTAGGTTTCTTGTTAGAATAAGAACTAACTTACTATTAAGAAATGATTGTAACCAGTGTCCTTGGACAAACTTAACTGAGTACCATGTAATACTCACATATGTAAACCTACTAACCATTATTATAATGTCTTCGTATTTATTAGGTAAACGATATATTTTTATTTTTGTTAAAAATTTTAATTATTGTTCATATAAAACTGGGGACCAGTTTTTCTGGGGCGGAGGCATATGTCACGAATGGAAAATCCATTAATTCAAAAGATGGACTTATTGACTTAAAAACATAAGAATATTCGAGGATTGCGAAATATTAAGCGCAAGTTATGTGACGGTCCTGCACGAGTTCCGCTGAATAAGCCAGATGCTGACAATGCAGTTATATTGAATAAAACCATTTTTATGTTAATTATTAAGGGACTTCATTTTTAGCTCTAAGACTAGTTAGATGTTAGATTAACCACAATAAACGTAATTAGTAAATTTTAGTTGTTTTTAAAAACGGCCTTGCCATATCGAAATAGTTAACTGGCGCAGTCGGTAGAATCTGTCAAGGTCCATCTATCGAAGAGTGACTTTTCGTTCAACGATTTATTGGCAGATCGATTTGTTCGCGAGTTCGGTAATTAACAACTTGTTGTTCGAGAGCATATCGACCGGGTTTAAACATTACTGGACAGTGAATCGTAATAGTGGTTTGTTTAATCGATTAACAAAACCATTCGTGGAAAGTGTCACCAAATTGGACATTTTCGCAAGGACTACAATTTTTGGAATGGACCACATCGCCATCCAGAAACTTGGGACCTTATAGTATTGATATGGTCAAGTTCGCCGTAATTTTTATGTAAGTGCAATTTATTTCATGTCGCATTTAGAAACAATAATTGAAGAGTTAAGTAATTTGTCAATTGAAGGCAAAGAGAACCCTTTAACCGACTCTACTCAAAGTTGCAAAAAATTACTTGAAGTTCCATTAGTAACTAAACAAGAAGTCAATAGTTTATCAATTAAAATTTTAAGTAGTTTTAATATGGCACATTTTAAGCCTGAATATTTAAAATGCGTACCCGAATTTGATGGAAACCCCAACGATTTAAACCGTTATTTGTCAACTTGTCAGAGTTTAATAGACAATTTTTATAATACCGCTAATCAGCGTGATTTTCAAAATGTCTTTTTACTGAATAGTTTAATAGGTAAACTAACAGGAACTGCTAAAATAATCGTTAATATTCAAAATGTCACGACATGGGACGATTTAAAGGCAGTATTGCATCGAAATTTTGCAGATCAACGTGACAAATCTTGCTTAAACGGAGACCTAGTAATGCTAAAACAAAATTCGAATGAAAATCAGAATCAATTCTATGATAGAGTATTACATCTATTGAATTTGCTTTGTTCGTACATATGTAGATAGTCATGAAAACTCTGATGCTGGCAGAATTTTAAAAAAAGGTTTATACAACGATTTAGCTTTAAAAACCTTTCTGTCTGGTTTAAAAGAACCATTAGGCACTACTATACGCTGTATGAAACCTAATAGCCTAGCTGAAGCTCTTCAATATGTCACTCAGGAGCATAACAATAATTATTTCCAAAACTTTGCCAAAAATCAATCCCAAAATTTTAATAAGTCAAACTCAAGACCACAACCGGTTCAACAGTTTAGAACTCCTTTCTTGACCCAACCTCAACATCATTTTTCTTCATTTAATTCTCATACCCCTCATAATCTATTTACGCCCAGACCTCAAATTGCGCAAACTTCGCAATTTCCTTCACAACCTATAAACATTCGCCCTAATTTTAATAAAATTACCCAACGATTTCCTAATAATTCTCATGTATTTGGTCGACCAAACCAATCAAACGTTTCCAGACCAAATCAGAATAGACCACTTTCCAACCCACAACCTATGAGTGTCTGTACGTCAGGGCCAAAAGGACCTTTAGTTCCAACTAATAGATTCCAAAGGCCTAATCCTCAAAACAATCAACCAAAATATCTAGTGGAAGAATTATATAATACAGAAATGCAACCTAATTTCGACTATGATCAATACGATCAATTTAATCAATACGGGTTATCGGAACAGTATTCATCAGGAGTTACTGATTATTACGCAAATCCAAGCACACTTGCTAATTCTTGTGAAAATGACGGAGAAAATGCTGAATGTACGTATTCGCAAAATTTTCTGGAAAATCCGACCTTAGACAACAATACCAATGTCATCGACCCCCGAGAACAAAACACCACAAATTTTCAAGTAACGCCTCAGATACACAATCAAACATAGCAATTTCCCTAAATTTAACAAACACCAGTGAACTGTCTTACATTACTCTACCGGAACATAACATTAAACTTTTAATCGATTCAGGATCTACAAAATCTTTTGTGAATCCCGAAATAGCAAACAAATTTTATAGTAACTGCATTGCAGCTGACCCATTTATTGTTAGTACTGTATTCCAAAAATCAGCTCATCGATATAGTGCTTCAATACCTGCATCAAACATTTTCAAATTACCATCTAATCAAAATTTAAAATTTTATTTGTTTAAGTTTCACAATGTATTTGACGGTCTTATTGGTCTCGACAATTTGAAATTACTACAAGCAAATATTGATTTTAATAATGGTTATCTTATTACACCACATACAAAAATCAAACTTATGTATTACCAAACAAAACCTGAACTGAATTGTATAACTATTTCTCCTCGTACCGAACAAGTAATAAAACTAAAAACTACTATCAATAAAGGTGAAATAATTATACCTCATCAAAAAATACACAATTGCGAAATCCCTGAATGTTTGACTGTTGCAAAAGATGGATTTGCATTGACCACAATTTTAAATAGTTCTTGTATGCCTGTCACTTTAGATTTTCGGAACCAATACTAGTCAAAAAATTTAATCGTAAAGAAATTGAAAATATCGATTTAAATAATTTTGATGAAACAGCAAAACCGAAATTAGACTTAAACAAACTAAGACTTGATCACTTAAATTCAGAGGAAAAAGATGAAATATTGAAATTATGTAAAGAATTTTCCGACGTTTTCTATCAGGAAAATACATCACTCACTTTTACTACAAATATTAAGCATCACATAAGAACAACTGATGAAGTGCCTATTTACACCAAGTCCTATAGGTACCCCTTCATTCATAAGAAAGAAGTGGAAAATCAGATTGGTAAAATGTTGAATCAAAATATAATCAGACCATCAAACGGCCCATGGTCAAGTCCAATTTGGGTGGTACCCAAAAAGATAGATGCATCTGGGACTCAAAAATTGAGAGTAGTTATAGACTACCGTAAGCTTAATGAAAAAACTATCGACGACAAATTCCCTTTACCAAACATAACCGATTTGTTAGACAAGCTGGGGCTGGGCTGGGAAAATGTCACTATTTCACAACCCTTGACCTTGCTTCAGGATTTCACCAAATTGAAATGAATGAGGAGGACATCCCTACGACCGCGTTTAGTACAGAAAACGGACATTTCGAGTATTTGAGAATGCCTTTCGGTTTGAAAAATGCCCCCGCCACTTTTCAACGCGTAATGGATTCGATATTACGAGGTATTCAAAACGAAAAATGTTTGGTTCATCTCGATGATATCATCATTTTCTCCACGTCATTACAAGAACACCTTACAAATTTAAAAGCTGTATTTAAACGACTCCGCGACTCAAATTTTAAGATCCAACTCGATAAGAGCGAATTTGTACGTCGAGAAGTCGCATATTTAGGTCATATAGTTACCCCCGACGGTGTCAAGCCGAATCCAGACAAGATTTCTGCAATCAAAAAGTACCCCATTCCAACTACCACCAAACAAATTAAAGGTTTCCTTGGTTTATTAGAATACTATAGAAGATTCATTAACAATTTCGCCAAAATTACTAAACCTCTCACTAAATGCTTGAAAAAGCAGCCAAAATTCAACAGGATAAAGAATTTTTAGATTGTTTCGGAATTTGTAAAAATCTTTTGATAAACGAGCCAATTTTGCAGTATCCGGATTTTTCCAAGCCTTTCAACTTAACGACCGATGCGAGCAATGTTGCATTAGGTGCAGTTTTAAGTCAGGGACCACCAGGTCGTGATCTTCCAGTAGCGTACGCTTCACGTACTTTAAACGATTCCAAACAAAATTATTCCGCTATAGAGAAGGAATGCCTTTGTCTCGTATGGGCTACAAAGTATTTCCGTCCCTATTTGTTTGGACGAAAATTCAACATCATAACTGATCACAAGCCATCACAACGGTTGTTTTCACTCAAAGATCCCAGTTCAAAACTGCTACGCTGGCGCACTAAATTGGAGGAGTATGATTACAAAATATTGTACAAAAAAGGAACATCTAATACGAACGCGGACGCATTGTCAAGAATCGAGATTCATGCAAAGGAAGACGAACCGTTTTCTCTTAAATCCTACATGGAAGAGTTTAACAAGCAGTTAGAAAGAGAAACAGAACAAGCATCTACTTCAGCACAACGTCCGACATCACCCCAACTATCAACATCAAATAGACAAGAAATAGATCAAGCGTCAATGTTAGTCCAAATCGATAATCATCAATCAGAATTTGATACAAACGATGAAAGACAAGATAATCAAAATGATGAACAAGACAATGATACTATTAAAGTATACAAACAACGATCAAGACCCAATAGTTGGAATACCGATAGCCGATATCCCTGTAAATTATGGGGCTAACCAAGTCATAAGATCGCAAACATTACACTCGCCGGTAAACCCAAAGTTATCAATTATATTCGAAAAGAAACGCAGCTTGGTTGTACAGGGGTGGGCATAAGTCACCTGGCAGCCTTGAAAACAGTTCATGCGTCAGACCCACCACTCTCGCTCGGATTTCAGGTGCGCGTAGCAACGCGGCCGGGTGGGCATAAGTTAGTATGCTTGTCGACCTGAAGCAAGACAGATCAAACCGGTTTTTTGCGTTGTTAGATTGTAATTTTTGAGTAAAATGGCACAAAACGTTCGAGTCAAGTTTTCATTACAACAGCGTGTGTTTTTGTTGAAACAGTTTTATTGTCTGGATCGCGATTATGGAGCTATTGAAGAGGGTTTTAGAGAAAAGTGGCCTGATACACATTTCCCAAACCGCAATTACATGGTTGAATTAGCCAAAAAGTTTGAAAGGACCGGTAGTGTTGAAGATGCAAAGCGTATTGGGCGTCCACGTTCGGTGCGCACTGAACAGAATAGCATGATGGTAGCGCAAAGTTTCGTCGAAAATCCTCGCCGCTCTGCCAAACGGACATCGTTGGTGCTTGAAATACCATCTCGTACACTTCGTAGAATCATGGAAGATATCGGTTTGCACTGTTATCGTCCTCATTTGCTGCAGCAGCTAAAACCGCGAGACCATCTGCCGCGCATGGAATTCTGCGAGTGGTACCTAATTATGAAAGCAGCCGATCCTTTTTTCGAGAGACAAATCTTGTGGAGTGATGAAGCACAATTCAAGGTTGATGGCAGGGTAAATAGGCATAACTGCGTTTATTGGGCCGATGCTCATCCTCATGAGATCCTCGAAAAGGAAGTGAATTCTCCTGGAGTTATGGTTTGGGCCGGAATGAATTATCGAGGGATAGTTGGCCCCTATTTCTTCGACGTGTCCGTTAATTCGGAAACTTACTTAGAGCTTTTACAAGAATTACGCGTCACCTTGGATGAGGACGACAGATTCGAAGGACGGAACATAATTTTGCAGCAGGATGGCGCCCCGCCGCATTTCAGCTTGGAGGTTCGCGCTTTCCTCAACGAGCACTTCCCAGGATGGATTGGTAGAGGTGGTTGCATTGGTTGGCCCCCAAGGTCTCCGGACCTCACAGCGATGGACTTTTCAATTTGGGGCCTAATGAAGAACCGGGTTTATACGCATCCGATAGCAAATGTCGAAGATCTCAAACATTGGATAACAGTCGAGTTCGATATCATCAATGAAGACCTCACGATGCTCGCCCGTATTGTTAATTCGATCGAAAAACGTTATTTGAAGTGTATCGAGATGAACGGTGACCATTTTCAACACCTATTATAAATATTTTTTGTGTTATAATGAAATAAAACGAACGTTTCTTAAACTTGTGTTTCCGTTTTATAAAATTTCTTGAATTTTTGCAAATTTGCCAGGTGACTTATGCCCACCCCTGTACAACTTAGTAAAAGTAATTTCGAAAACGATGTTTTAAAGTTAATCAAAGAAAACATTGTCCCCGGTAAACAATATCATCTGTACTTCGAAGAACCAGGCGTATACAAACAATTTTGCGAAGTAGTGAGAAAGTATTTTAGATGGCCTTCTCTAAATCTCAAGAGATGTTTAAAAAAATTACTTGACGTTACAAATAAGTCAGACATAGAAGAAATAATACAAAACTATCATTGCGGTAAGACTAATCATCGAGGAATTGATGAGACTTTATTTAAAATTAAAGAACGTTATTCTTGGCCTAATAATCCTATTTATATTGTACCGTCGTACTCCTTAATGACACACTTTTTGTACAACACTGTATATTGTTTACAAACAATAAACTGACACTGACACTTAACCTCGTAATCTGACAACTTCGACTTCACTACAACCATCAACTCAACAACTAACTAACCAGGCCTGGTTCAGCTGCTTATATAGGCTTCCATGGTTTCTAGAAAATTCCCAAATATCTCTCTCTATATAAGCAACGGAGCCAGGATTTTCTAGAACACAGACAAAAGAATGTAGAACGTAAACAAAGCAACATAACATACAGGGGTAACAACAAATAACTAAAGAAATCCTAACTAATAATCAAAAGTTCGCTTTGCAACACTGCCCCCCTCCTAGAGTTGATCGTCCCGATCATCAACTTCACCAGCTTTGGGTGGTCGGTAAGGTGCAAGTCGATCCAGGTGAACTATTTTCATTTTCGCCCGATGTCCTCGCTGTATTCTGTAGACGACGTCGTTCAGACGCTTTATAACGTCGTAGGGTCCCTCCCATGACCTCTGTAGCTTCGGTGACTTTCCTTTCTCTCGAGCAGGATTGTATAACCAGACCTGATCACCGGCTTGGAATCCGCTGCTGTTGGCCCTTTTGTCATATCTTGTCTTTAGTCGGTCGCTTGCAAATTTCAACTTCTGCCGGACTTCCTCATGGATCACGTGCAAGCGTTGCGACAATTTTTCCGAATAGCTATCACAAGAGGTTGGGGGTTCTTCCGGAAGAAGATCCATTGGCAAACGAAGCTCCCTTCCAAAGACAACACTAGCTGGTGTTTTGCCAGTGGAATCATGTACTGCCGATCGATAAGCCATCAGGAACAACGGAATGTGCTGATCCCAATCTGTCTGATTGTTATCAACGACTGTCCTTAGGTAGTTGTCTAGTGTCCGGTTGAAACGTTCCACCATTCCGTCTGACTGTGGGTGTAATGGAGTAGTTCTGGTTTTCTTAATTCCCAATCGGTCACACACTTCCGTGAATACTGCCGATTCGAAATTACGCCCTTGATCCGAATGCAACTCCCTCGGTACTCCAAATCTGCAGAAGAAGTTGTCAACCAGAACTTCTGCTACAGTAGCGGCTTCCTGGTTTGGTATTGCGTACACTTCTGGCCATTAAATTATTAGGAATTAGTTTTGGGAAAAGGTCCAGCTACATCAACGGCAATCCTCTCAAACGGAGCTCCGACATTATACTGCTTCATACATCCTCGGCTCCGAGTTTTGGGACCCTTGCTACTGAAACAGTCTGCGCAACGCCGACACCAATCTTCTACATCTGAGCGGCTTTGTAGCCAATAGAACCTTTCCCTAACTTTATTTAACGTTTTGTTGATGCCAAAGTGCCCTCCACCAATTCCATTATGGGCTTCTTTCAGTACGTCACTAACTCGGTTTCTTGGCAGAACTACCTGAAGTCGTTCTTCTTTCCCATCCGGACTTTCCCATTTTCTTTTTAGTAAATCTCCATCAATAATAAGGGACTCCCATAATGCCCAATATCCCTTTAATGTTGGAGACTTAGCGGAAATCTCCTCCCAATTTGGTCTTTCTCCACGCTCTTTCCAGTTAATTATCTGTCCTAAATCGGGGTCTTCTCGTTGATCGGCAGCCAAGTTTTCCCGATCCCATGCGATGTCATTTTTCAGAGCGATCCTTCGACAAGGCTTTCCAAATTCAGCTATCTCCAGGCGTTTACAGTGATTGCAACCTTCCACACAAGGTCTTCGTGACACTGCGTCCGCGTTTCCGTGCAAACGTCCCTTTCTGTGTTCAATCTGGGAGTCATATTCTTGAAGTCTTTGCAACCGTCGAGCTATTTGTCCTTCTGGATTTTTGAATTGAAATAGCCATTTCAGAGAGGCATGGTCCGTCCTTAGTCTGAATCGTTGTCCGTACAGGTATTTGTGAAACTGCTCGACTGTTTTCACTACGGCTAACAGCTCCTTCCTGGTTACGCAATAATTTCTCTCTGGCTTTGATAGTGATTTGCTGAAATAGGCGATCACTCGTTCTTCACCATCTTGGATTTGAGATAAAACTCCGCCTAAACCAATATTACTAGCATCTGCGTCCACAATAAACTCTTCCCCAGGTCGTGGAAAAGCCAAAACTGGTGGAGAACAAAGGGTTACTTTCAGTTCTTCCATGGCTTCTTGACATGTTGCAGTCCATTCGAAGGGCTGGTTATTCTCCGTCAATTTGTGTAGGGGTCTGGCTATATCAGCAAATCCACGAACAAACCTTCTGTAATAGGAACACAATCCCAGAAAACTTCTTAATTCATGCTTGTCTTTCGGAACAGGCCAATTTTTTACAGCTTCAGTTTTCTTCGGGTCGGTTTTTACTCCTTTTGACGATATAACGTGTCCCAAGTATTCGACTTCTTCTTGGAAAAAGCTGCACTTCTTCGGATTTAATTTCAGGTTTGCCCCTCTGAACTTCTTGAAGATTTCTTCAACGTTTTGCAGGTGTTCTTCAAATGTTTTGCCCATAATAATGATGTCGTCTAAATAAACAAGACAGGTTTTCCAAGTCAATCCTCGTAGAACAGTTTCCATTAATCTTTCGAAGGTTGCCGGAGCATTGCAAAGTCCAAAAGGCATGACGTTAAAATGCCACAAGCCATTTCCAGTTGAGAAGGCAGTTTTCTCTTTGTCCCGTTGATCCATCTCCACTTGCCAGTATCCACTTTTTAGATCCAAGGTGGTAAACCACTTTGCGTTAGCCAGAGTGTCTATGGTGTCATCTATTCTGGGCAAGGGATAACTGTCTTTCTTAGTAACTTCATTTAGTCTTCTATAGTCCACGCAGAATCTTGTCGACCCATCTTTCTTAGTAACAAGTACCACAGGAGAACTCCAAGGGCTGGTGGATGGCTCAATGACGCTGCGATCCGCCATGTCCTGTATAAGATTTTCCACTTCTGCCTGCTTAGCCAATGGGAGTCGTCTGGGTCTTTGCTTAATGGGCAAATAATCTCCTGTTTCAATTTTATGCCTCACTAAATGAGTTCTTCCCAAATCCGTTTCATTTAAGGCGAACACGTCCTTGTAGTCGTGAAGCAAACGGTCAAAAGTCTGTTTTTCTTGATCAGTCAAAATTGAGCTCGTCTTTTTCATTAAGTGCACCAAACACTCAGGAAGGTCACTGTCGGGGTTTGGTTTTGTTTCGTGCGACTCCTTAGTCACCATAAGTACTGGTTCGGATTTGGCTATTATATCGCCTTTTTTTAATCTTTGACCACATTCTTTCAAATTGGCGACTTTTACGTATGCTTGGCCGTTTTTCTGCTGAACTAGGGTGCGGGCTACAAGAACTCCCTTCTTCACAGCATCATCTTCCTCTTCATAACTCGGTTCTATCAGCTGAAATTTGCTCAATTCCGTTTTCCTATCCAAATTAACTTTAACGATGGTCTCTGATCTTGCAGGTAAGTTGACATCTTCTTCCAACGTGACTTTCCTCACACGCATATCTTGTTCGGGTGTCATCATAACAATCTCGTCTTGTCCAGTCTTGATCATTCTATTCTCCAAATCCAGCTGGAACTTGTGTTGCTGCATAAGATCTAAGCCCATTAAGACGTCATCAGTTATGTTGGCCACAAAAACGGTATGGTTGAAGACATGCCGCCCAAGTTTCACTTCAGCTTCATGGATTCCCAGAACAGGCATTGACTCACCAGCGGCAGTTTCCAATATAAACTTTGTACCAGTGTCGCTAATCCTGCAGTGTTTCACTATGTCCGGCCTTACGATAGTATGGCAAGAACCGGTATCAACAACCATTTGGCAATCCCGGCCGCAAATCTTACCGGTCACTATTAAGCTGGTGTTTTCGTGCTGAAGACGGGCTACTTTAATTATGGTTGGTGGGGCTTGACAGTGTTGCGTAGCCAGCTTTTGCCCCGGAAAACTGGCTACTCTTCGTTTTCCTGGTTTGCGACACTGCGATTGAATGTGCCTTTTCTCCACAGTTCCAGCATTCCAATGACCGAGTAAACGTGGTGGTTTGAGCGTTTCGGTTGTTCTGACTTCTTCTATTTAACGCTCCCATTAGTTCTTTTCGAAATGTCTCCAGCTGACGATTCAAGTCTGACTGAGTGATTGTGTGATCTGAATTGGAATATCGGTTTCTCGGTTCCGGTGTAAGGCTTCTGACTTGACGCACTCGAGTATGTCCTCGTGATACTTGCTTGACCGCCTCAAACTCCAAAGCGTAAGCAAGAGCATCATGCAATGTTTGGCATCTCGCTAATCGTATTGCTTGCTCTGTGTCACAATCTTTAAGACCTCGTACAAAAGCCCGTACTGCCATTCGCTCTCTAATGTCGTGAGAGGCCGTTGGATAGGCCAGACAAACTAATCGAGCAATGTCGGCTTCATACTGTTGAAGTGTTTCCGTGCTTCTTTGGGTCCTACTAGACAACTGAGCTTCGTATACTTGTTCTAGGTGCTTATTTCCAAATCTCATCTCTAAATGTTGGATTAAGTCGTCGTAGTTTTTGTACTGGCTCTCGTCCAAAGTCTGCAAAACCTCCCGTGCTTCTTCTCGAAGTGACAAAACCAAGGCAGTGGCTTTGTCACTTGATGTCCAATTGTTGGCCTCTGCGGCAGCCTCAAACTGTTTTTTGTAAACCTGCCATGAGGTCTTACCGTCGAAAACTGGTGGCTTAATATTTGAGCAGACACTAGAACTGGCGACTACGGTTGGCTTTGAAGACTTTTCCTGTAGTTTGTCAAATTCCTCTCGCAAGGTCTGAACGGTCTCCTCCATACCGCTTATCCTCTCATTTACCTTTTCTTCCAAAATTTCCATCCTGTTGTCCATTTCTCCTTTTATTTCATTTATTACTCGGTCTAGTTTTTCATCTTGTCGTTGAAACTGGTCTTTAATTTGGTCTTGGCTTGCTTTGAACTGCTCTTGACTTATTTGGCTTGCTTTCATTTCTTCGAACTTTTGGTCTTGGCTCGCTTTCATTTCTTCGAACTGTTGGTCTTGGCTCGCTTTCATTTCCTCCAACTTTTGGTCCTGACTTGCTTTCATTGCTTGAATCATCTCCATAAGTTGTTTCATTCCTTCATCCATTTTGGCACTTTGTTGTCGTGTACTCACAGGCATTCAACACACCTTCTGCTTTTGTCGGTTTATTCTGTCTTCCTCTGGAACTCTTCTTCGATTCTCCTATCCCACTTCTGACACCAAATGTACCGTCGTACTCCTTAATGACACACTTCTTGTTCAACACTGTATATTGTTTACAAACAATAAACTGACACTGACACTTAACCTCGTTATCTGACAACTTCAACTTCACTACAACCATCAACTCAACAACAACAACTAGGCCTGGTTCAGCTGCTTATATAGGCTTCCATGGTTTCTAGAAAGTTCCCAAATATTCATGAAATTGACTTTCTCTCTCACACTCATTAAGCTATAACATAAATCTCTCTCTATATAAGCAACGGAGCCAGGATTTTCTAGAACACAGACAAAAGAATGTAGAACGTAAACAAAGCAACGTAACATACAGGGGTAACAACAAATAACTAAAGAAATCCTAACTAATAATCAAAAGTTCGCTTCGCAACAATATGAATTGCGATGTGTGTTGTAAAGCTACAAACGCTTTTAAGTTAAATTTTTATTGTTATTGGGAGAAGAAAACCAAAATAATAACGACAGCGCCTTAGAAGACGAAATAGGAGAAGATGTCGTAAGTGAGACGTATAGCTGTTGCACTTATAATCCAAATATTGACGTGATATTAAGAATAAAGGAAGTGAATGATTTCTATGAAGCTCCAGTTGACAAGCGTGTCCAAAATAATACTGGAGATGTTAATCAACGCGATAAGGATTGGTGGTTATGGAATCGTGCTGTACGACACCATGTATCAATAGTGTTTTGTAATTTCCATTATGTTCTTGAGATAAGATCTATACATTTAATTATGAATATTTGCATTGAATGTCATGAAGGTTTTGTTGATGAGTTTTACAAAAAAGTTGCTTATCACTACAAGGGAGTGTCTTTTCTGCTAGTGCATGAACATGACTTTTTTCATATGAATTGCGATGTGTGTTGTAAAGCTACAAACACTTATAATTTAAATTTTTCTTGTTATTGGGAGAAGAAAACCAAAATAATAACGACAGCGCCTTAGAAGACGAAATAGGAGAAGATGTCGTAAGTGAGACGTATAGCTGTTGCACTTATAATCCAAATATTGACGTGATATTAAGAATAAAGGAAGTGAATGATTTCTATGAAGCTCCAGTTGACAAGCGTGTCCAAAATAATACTGGAGATGTTAATCAACGCGATAAGGATTGGTGGTTATGGAATCGTGCTGTACGACACCATGTATCAATAGTGTTTTGTAATTTCCATTATGTTCTTGAGATAAGATCTATACATTTAATTATGAATATTTGCATTGAATGTCATGAAGGTTTTGTTGATGAGTTTTACAAAAAAGTTGCTTATCACTACAAGGGAGTGTCTTTTCTGCTAGTGCATGAACATGACTTTTTTCATATGAATTGCGATGTGTGTTGTAAAGCTACAAACACTTATAATTTAAATTTTTCTTGTTATTGGGAGAAGAAAACCAAAATAATAACGACAGCGCCTTAGAAGACGAAATAGGAGAAGATGTCGTAAGTGAGACGTATAGCTGTTGCACTTATAATCCAAATATTGACGTGATATTAAGAATAAAGGAAGTGAATGATTTCTATGAAGCTCCAGTTGACAAGCGTGTCCAAAATATTACTGGAGTTGTTAATCTACGCGATAAGGATTGGTCGTTGTGGAATCGTGCTGTACGACACCATGAATCAATAGTGTTTTGTAATTTCCATTATGTTCTTCAGATAAGATATATAAATTTAATTATGAATATTTGCATTGAATGTCATGAAGGTTTTGTTGATGAGTTTTACAAAAAAGTTGCTTATCACTACAAGGGAGTGTCTTTTTTCCTAGTGCATGAACATGACTTTTTTCATATGAATTGCGATGTGTGTTGTAAAGCTACAAACGCTTTTAAGTTAAATTTTTATTGTTATTGGGAGAAGAAAACCAAAATAATAACGACAGCGCCTTAGAAGACGAAATAGGAGAAGATGTCGTAAGTGAGACGTATAGCTGTTGCACTTTGTAACGAAGTTACAAATTTTTTTGTTAATATGTAGAATTAGTTTAAAGAAAACAATGCGCAGCCTCACACGCTTAAGGTACAATGCGTCTTCGCGACAGAATGGTGAACGCACCGTCGCGATTGATAAAGGTTCAGCGCGCAGCCGCGGTAGCGTAAACGAAGCAACATCGCGCCGTCGCGACTCGCGAGCTGGTAACCAGGTAATGCGCCGCGCGCTACATTAGGGAGTTCATGAGTTCATCTGGGAGTTCGGTTCATCCCGGACCACTACCGACCGACGCTTCAGCCAGCTGAACGGTAAATCTTATTGTTCCTGGGGGCAAGCTTGAAGGTGTAGGTATTTCGGAATCGTTTCCTTCGGACCGCCAGTACAGGATGTTATAACACTGCTGGTTAACTTCGAGGGCCACGACTCCGAAAACCTCTCGGCGATTTGAGTTGTTTCCTCTGGACTGCCAGTACCGGATGTTATAACACTGCTGGTCAACTCCGGAGGCTACAATCTCACTATCGCCTAGGTATTTCCGAACCGTTTCCTTCGGACCGCCGGTACTGGATGTTATAACACTGCCGGTTAACTTCGAAGGCTATGGCTCCGAAATCCTGTAACCAGACCTGATCTCACCCAGGTCTTTCCGAACTGATTTCTTCGGACTGTCAGCTCCGGCCGTTTTAGCCCCCAACTGGTTAACTCCGAGGGCTGACCGTTTGAAAGCTGTTACTGATTCTCTGACCCCGTCTGTACCCCCAGGGCACAGTTTTCATACCGTCCGAATCTGTCATGCATACCGTAACCGTCTGTTTACCGTTTCGAAACCGTCCTAATTCTCCGTACCGTTCCCCGTTCTGAACACTAGGTTGTGTTGTCCGCTTGTTTTCCGTTTCAAAGTTACCGTATTAATTTAGTTGGGATCTCCAGGTCCGACTGTACCGTTTATTAATATGAACACGAGGCTGTGTTGTTCTCTGTTTGTTCATTTGTGCTAGAGTTTTAAGTAAGGATATGAATGTTTGTTATTTTTCATGGTTAACACGACTTGTTTAATTTTGCTGACTACCCCGTGTTTCCTTATTTTTGTCCCACTCCCTTCATCCACTCACAGATAAACGTGAACTCTGTCTTCGACTGTGTAAAAGCTCCCCAGGTATACGAAGCGAGTTCCTTAGTTACGCTTCTTCAAATAAAACTAAGGTGGCGCCCGAGTTTCAAAGCACCTACCCCTAGGTGTGGCAAAAACCGTACCTGGACCGGTACGTAAAGGAGGCGTTACAACTTATAATCCAAATATTGACGTGATATTAAGAATAAAGGAAGTGAATGATTTCTATGAAGCTCCAGTTGACAAGCGTGACCAAAATATTACTGGAGTTGTTAATCAACGCGATAAGGATTCGTGGTTATGGAATCGTGTGGTACGACTTCATGAATCAATAGTGTTTTGTAATTTCCATTATGTTCTTCAGATAAGATATATACATTTAATTATTAATATTTGCATTGAATGTCATGAAGGTTTTGTTGATGAGTTTTACAAAAAAGTTGCTTATCACTACAAGGGAGTGTCTTTTTTTCTAGTGCATGAACATGACTTTTTTCATATGAATTGCGATGTGTTGTAAAGCTACAAACGCTTATAATTTAAATTTTTCTTGTTATTGGGAGAAGAAAACCAAAATAATAACGACAGCGCCTTAGAAGAAGAAATAGGAGAAGATGTCGTAAGTGAGACGTATAGCTGTTGCACTTATAATCCAAATATTGACGTGATATTAAGAATAAAGGAAGTGAATGATTTCTATGAAGCTCCAGTTGACAAGCGTGTCCAAAATAATACTGGAGATGTTAATCAACGCGATAAGGATTGGTGGTTATGGAATCGTGCTGTACGACACCATGTATCAATAGTGTTTTGTAATTTCCATTATGTTCTTGAGATAAGATCTATACATTTAATTATGAATATTTGCATTGAATGTCATGAAGGTTTTGTTGATGAGTTTTACAAAAAAGTTGCTTATCACTACAAGGGAGTGTCTTTTTTGCTAGTGCATGAACATGACTTTTTTCATATGAATTGCGATGTGTGTTGTAAAGCTACAAACGCTTTTAAGTTAAATTTTTATTGTTATTGGGAGAAGAAAACCAAAATAATAACGACAGCGCCTTAGAAGACGAAATAGGAGAAGATGTCGTAAGTGAGACGTATAGCTGTTGCACTTATAATCCAAATATTGACGTGACATTAAGAATAAAGGAAGTGAATGATTTCTATGAAGCTCCAATTGACAAGCGTGTCCAAAATATTACTGGAGTTGTTAATCAACGCGATAAGGATTGGTGGTTATAGAATCGTGCTGTACGACACCATAAATCGATAGTGTTTTGTAATTTCCATTATGTTCTTCAGATAAGATCTATAAATTTAATTATGAATATTTGCATTGAATGTCATGAAGGTTTTGTTGATGAGTTTTACAAAAAAGTTGCTTATCACTACAAGGGAGTGTCTTTTTTGCTAGTGCATGAACATGACTTTTTTCATATGAATTGCGATGTGTGTTGTAAAACTACAAAGGCTTATAATTTAAACTTTTCTTGTTATTGGGAGAAGAAAACCAAAATAATAACGACAGCGCCTTAGAAGATGAAATAGGAGAAGATGTCGTAAGTGAGACGTATAGCTGTTGCACTTATAATCCAAATATTGACGTGACATTAAGAATAAAGGAAGTGAATGATTTCAATTAAGCTCCAGTTGACAAGCGTGTCCAAAATATTACTGGAGTTGTTAATCAACGCGATAAGGATTGGTGGTTATAGAATCGTGCTGTACGACACCATAAATCGATAGTGTTTTGTAATTTCCATTATGTTCTTCAGATAAGATATATAAATTTAATTATGAATATTTGCATTGAATGTCATGAAGGTTTTGTTGATGAGTTTTACAAAAAAGTTGCTTATCACTACAAGGGATTGTCTTTTTTCCTAGTGCATGAACATGACTTTTTTCATATGAATTGCGATGTGTTGTAAAGCTACAAACGCTCATAATTTAAATTTTTCTTGTTATTGGGAGAAGAAAACCAAAATAATAACGACAGCGCCTTAGAAGACGAAATAGGAGAAGATGTCGTAAGTGAGACATATAGCTGTTGCACTTATAATCCAAATATTGACGTGATATTAAGGATAAAGTAAGTGAATGATTTCTATGAAGCTCCAGTTGACAAGCGTGTCCAAAATAATACTGGAGATGTTAATCAACGCGATAAGGATTGGTGGTTATGGAATCGTGCTGTACGACACCATGTATCAATAGTGTTTCGTAATTTCCATTATGTTCTTCAGATAAAATCTATAAATTTAATTTTGAATATTTGCATTGAATGTCATGAAAGTTTTGTTGATGAGTTTTACAAAAAAGTTGCTTATCACTACAAGGGAGTGTCTTTTTTGCTAGTGCATGAACATGACTTTTTTCATATGATTTGCGAAGTGTGTTGTAAAGCTACAAACGCTTATAATTTAAATTTTTCTTGTTATTGGGAGAAGAAAACCAAAATAATAACGACGGCGCCTTAGAAGACGAAATAGGAGAAGATGTCGTAAGTGAGACGTATAGCTGTTGCACTTATAATTCAAATATTGACGTGATATTAAGAATAAAGGAAGTGAATGATTTCTATGAAGCTCCAGTTGACAAGCGTGTCCAAAATAATACTGGAGATGTTAATCAACGCGATAAGGATTGGGGGTTATGGAATCGTGCTGTACGACACCATGAATCAATAGTGTTTGGTAATTTCCATTATGTTCTTCAGATAAGATCTATAAATTTAATTATGAATATTTGCATTGAATGTCATGAAGGTTTTGTTGATGAGTTTTACAAAAAAGTTGTTTATCACTACAAGGGAGTGTGTTGTAAAGCTACAAACGCTTATAATTTAAATTTTTCTTGTTATTGGGAGAAGAAAACCAAAATAATAACGAACAGTGCCTTAGGCCTCTTTCACACGGTCAGGGTGTTTGTCCGCCCGAGTTTTCCTCCGTCAGCCGGACAAGTAGCAGTACACAGTTTAGGGGGTTTATCCGGGTGTTTAATCGTTCCATTGGTCTATATTGTGTTGTTTGCAAGTAGTAGCGTGTAGTCTGTTGACGAGCGACGACGGTGTGTATACTCTGCAGTGTAGCTACGAGAATTTGAATATGTCAAAAGAAATAGAAGAAATAGATTCTGAAATTCTGATTAGTTTAGTTCAAGATAAACCAGAAATCTGGGACAAAGCTATCGAGGATTATAGAAATCGCAATAAAAAAACAGAAGCGTGGAGGAGTATTTGTGCCCAGTTGAAGGAAAATTTTGAAAATTTGAGTGACGAGGAAAGAAAAGAATTCGGTAAGTTTAAAATTATTTTATCATTTGCCTCTTTTATTTATTTTCAGACATAGTGTCACGTTTAATTTATGAGCCCTTCTGGGTTCACCAATTAAACTGTCTTACGACGTTAAACGTCGCGCCGGGGTCTCAGTTTTAAGGATGGAATCAAACACTGAGTTTTTCTCATATAACACTTAAATCTATTAAATATGGTATACACAAACGTGTCTGCACAATACGGTTATAAACACTAAAAGTTGACAATTCTACAATTGTACTTACATAGCCACAAGCTAAGGACTTAGCATTTCTGGCGGCTGGCTTGGTCACTTTCACGTTTGAACAACTTTGGAGAACGGACTAATTAACTTGATCTTTTCCCGAGGAGAGTCGACATTTCGACTTCTCGGGTCAGCTGGTCGCACTACCGTTGATCGGTTCACACTTATCCTATACTGCTAAAGTCGGCGTATTTTATACCCGATTGATCGGCTGACGCAGTTTGTTATTGTCGCTTGTTTTTCACATTTCTGTAAAGCAGGTGGTGGTGACTCATCACCGATACGGTGCACTCGGTGCATGACACATTCGGTGCATCGTGATGCGACCTTGCCTCGTGCGCTTAATATTTCGCAATCCTCGAATACTCTTATGTTTTTTAAGTTAATCAGTCCATCTTTCCAATTAACGGATTTTCCATTCGTGACATATGCCTCCGCTCCAGAAAAACTGGTCCCCAGTTTTAAATGAACAATAATAAAAACTTTAAACAATAGAAAAAACATATCGTTAACATAAATTTAAAAATTACATGTGCACATACCAAGGCATTCTGATAAATGGTTAGTAAGTTTACATACGCGAGTATTTCATAGTACTCAGTTAAGTTTACAATCATTTCTTAATAATAAGTTAGTACTTATTCTAACAAGAAACTCAATAAAATCTTTCCTCTCCTGTAACTATACATAAACAATATCATGCACTTTTATTTATCCTAAATCTATTCGGTTCCGGCAATGGCAGAACAGCAAAAATATTGCAACACTGAGAAAAGTTCAATAGAGGCTTAGTCCTATGAGCCAAACTTCGCATCTCACATCACTGAACACCATTGTGATCACTGTTCCATAAATGTTTGTGGTGTGGGTCGATTATTCAATCGATGATTCGGCTAGCTTGGACCTTCGTATCAACGTACAGGCCCATCGTGAGTTCCAATAACAATAATGGCTCATCATAGTCTCCTTCCCTCTTACATAGTCCTCAGTGTTACATGAAATATAAGACAAAAGGTTAGTATGTGCTACTTAAGGCTTAATAACAACAGATAATAATATATAATATTACGCGCATATTTCTTTTATATCTCAATTAAATCAATAACCTTTAACCGAGTGAATTTTGTTCACTGGTATACTTCGAACCGATTGCAATAACTTTTGCATATGTTTAACTAATGTCTCAATTTCCATATCAACTAAATTGCTGTAAAAACTGGAACATTAACATTCTAATTTTATTTCAAATCCGTGCGGAGAAATATTTTATTTATCCAAAAACAAAACTAAATTGACGATAACGTTTGATTGCTTCTCCCCTAGATTATCTGTAAACAAAAACAAAAAAGTAAATTATCAAAACGTAAACACAAAATAAAATTTATGGTTGTCCAACGACCCCATGGTCTGAAATGCACCTAAGTGGTGTAAGAAACCTATACTCGGTTCATTTCGTCTTGGCAGCGGTTTTGACGTAGGTCAGGGTAACGCTTGTATCAGCGTGCGGTCGCATATTATTGATGCATTTGTTTCGACCTAATACATTATGCTGGTATTCAAAAATATCCAACACTTCTACAACACACGAAAACTCGTTATTTTAATCTGTCTATCCCCCCATTATCACATACCCCTGACATTTATATTTATTCAAGTATTTACTTGTTCGGCACCTACGGCATTTCCCGATATATTTAACGTCCCTCGTATTTTTTGTTTAAGTATGCCATTTTAGTTATATCATTTTCCTCATTGTAGGCAAATAACTTGTGACACGCGCGCTTAGATAATCATTTTAACACTTTTGGCGTAACTGCGGAAAATTAGACTAATATCCGTTCGTGAATCTTTCAATTGGCCATTAAATTCAGACGCGGATAAGAGAATAAAAATCCCTGAGCTCAGTAACTTCAAATTTAGGTACAACTCGGTATGTGAAGTTTGTACCCAACAAACGTAATATTTTCACTTCAACAAAATTATTACTTTGTATACAAAGTGTTACAATCTTTATGTCAGTTAGGGATAGACGGTGCCTTATTATCGTTTATTTATTTCACTTATACAGCACTGCATTCACAGCAGTTTTGTCATTTTATGGACGAAGCGGTCCTTTATTTTTTCGTCTCCAGTCACTTTCTCTGTGAGCGTGAGTGACCGAAGTTGTTTCTACTGCAGCGAAATTTTCATTGTTAATTTCCCCTTTGTTTTTCCAGTTTGTGTTTCCAGATTGTTTAAATAGTCATGGGCGGTAAGTTGATCTGTGCTCTTTAGCTCATTACTCGTAGGGTATGTAACCTCACGTTTTTTTTTTCTATTTCATAGACAATTCACCTCCACGTTTTACCCCAACCCCTGATAGTGCGCGCGCGGGTGGCGTATCGCCGCCCTACTTGCCTTGGGCTGCCATTCTCGCACGTGTATCTAGCGGACGGGGTTCCCAACCATCCTCCCAGCAAAGTAACCCGTGGGGGTCTCCTGACCCGTCGAGGCCAGCGACACCCCCGGCCCAAGCCGAGGAGCCCGCTCCGGAAAACGGGACTGCTCCGCAGCCTGCTGATAGAAAGGCTCCTGCCCCTGGGCATGGAGCCACCATAATAATTAGTGGTGCCAATTGCACCATTAATTTCAATTGCTATTAAGTTTGTTTTTTATATAATATATATATTTTAATATACTCTTTAGTTGTTCAAAGTTGTCTCTTTCGTGTGTCTTTCCCATCTTGTCCTCTTATAAAGGCGTGCATTCTGGGGTCCAGGGATCATAATAGGGTAATATTCTGCTTACGTGCACAACTTCTCTTTTTGCTTTATCTGATCTGCCCTTCTGTATCTCATAGTCCACGTCTGACTTCTTTCGTCTTATATAATAAGGTCCGAACCACCTAAGCAGCAATTTTTCACTTTTCCCAACTTTCCTTATCGGGGTGAAAACTTTCACTTGGTCACCCTCATTAAATTCCATATGCCGATGTTTACAATCATAACGAAGTTTATCTATGTTTTGTCGTCTTTTTATGTTTTCAGCAGCAAAATTACGTATTGCCAGACTAGTTTCCCTAATTTGATTGCTATCAAGAGATTCTGTATGCGGCATAATGTTCGCTTCAGTTGGTAAAACAGGTTCTCGTCCATATACTAACATAAAGGGCGAGAACTGCGTGCTGTCTTGTTTCGCTGAATTATAGGCAAAAGTTACATGTTGTAAGTATTGGTCCCAATTTGACTGATTTGTGTTGGTGTACATTGCCAACATATTTGCAAGAGTCTTATTAAATCGCTCCGTAAGACCATTTGTTGCTGGGTGATATGCCGTTGTAAATTGACTTGTAGTGTCCATTTCTTTCAATAGATTTGTCACCAATTCTGATTGAAACACTTTTCCTCTGTCACTTAATAACTCCTTAGGCGCTCCATGTCTCGTAATTATTTTTTCCAAAATTAATTTTGCTACGGCCACTGCTTTTCCACTCGGTAACGCCTCAGTTTCTGCCCAACGTGTTGCATAGTCTGTTGCTACCACTATCATGGTTTTACCATTGCTACTTCGGCGGAAAGGGCCTAAAAGGTCAATTCCCACCTTTTCAAATGGTGTTCCGACAGGAATTGGGTGTAAAAATCCTATCGGCTTTTGATTTTGCTGACCTTTCCTAGCTTGACAATCTTGACAACCCTTAACAAATTTCTCAACATCTTTTTGCAACCCTTGCCAATAATACCGTTGCTTAATTTTTGATAGTGTTTTTGCTATTCCTAAATGACCACTCAGCGGTTCCGAATGGTGAGAATACAAAATTTCTCCCACTAACTGTTGCGGTATTACTAATAGCTTATCTCGACCTAAATCATTCGGATTTACTCGGTATAAAATTCCTGATTCAATCCTGAAGTTTTTTGCCTGCTTACGTAAACCAATTGTAGCATCTTCCGGGTTTTTGATTGTCATTATTATTTGGAAAATTTTTTCATCTTTCTTCTGTAACTCCTCAATATTACGAGTATCCAAAATAAATGTTGGTATTTCTTCAACATCCTGTTTGTCCGTATCTGGTTGCAGTACCGGATATCTACTTACACAGTCAGCGTCTTTGTGCGCAATCCCTGATTTATGGCAAACCGTGTAATCAAATTCTGACAGTTTTAATGACCACCTGGCTAAACGACCTGTGGCATCTTTCAATGTCTTTAGCCAACACAAAGCATGATGATCAGTTACGATTATTACAGGTTTACCATAAATAAAGTGTCTTAAGTATGAAAGTGCCCATATAACCGCCAAACCTTCTAATTCAGTTATGGAATAATTTTTCTCCGCTTTGCTAAGACTTCTGCTTGCGTAAGCAATAGGGTGTAACTTATGTTCTGTGTCTTCCTGCAACAATATAGCTCCTAGTCCATCTTTACATGCATCTACCCTTAATTCACACCCTTTGTTTGGCTGAAAATGTGCCAACACTGGTTCACTAATCAATTTCTGTTTTAGTGTTTTAAACGCTATGTCATGTATGTCCTGCCAATCAAATTTATTCTGCTTCTTTGTCAGATCATGCAAGGGGCGTGCAATTTTTGCAAAATTTTCTATAAACTTCCGGTAATAGTTACAAAGTCCCAAAAAGCTTTGTACACCTTTTACATTTTTACATTGAAATTAATTTTGATTTATCAGGAAAAATTCCATCTGTTGAAATTGTATAACCAAGAATATCAATTTTTTCTTTTAGATATTCACATTTTTTAGGTTTTAACGTTAGGCCTGCACTTCGAAGTCTAACGAAAACTTTTCGTAATTTTTCCAAATGTTCATCTATTGTTTCAGAAAAAATTATAATGTCGTCCATGTAAATTAAAACTTCTTTCCATTTTAAATCTCTAAACACTACATCCCCTAACTGTTGGAATGTTGCCGGGGCATTGCACAACCCAAAAGGCATTACATTAAATTCCCATAATCCGTGACCTGGCGCCGTAAAGGCAGTAAGTGGCTTACTTTCTTCTTTTACTTTGACCTGCCAATAACCTGAATACATATCTAACGATGAGAAATACTGGGCGTTTCCTAAGTAAGTCAAAATATCCTCAATATTAGATCCTGACCACGAATTTTTCACTGTTACATTGTTTAACTTGCGATAATCAACACAAAACCGCGTCTCTCCAGACTTTTTCTTTACTAATACGACGGGACTTGCCCAGGGCGAGTTACTTTGTCTTATTATATCGTACTGTTCCATTTCCCTTATTTGCGTATCTATTATTTCTCTTCCTTTTTGTGCTACTCTGTAAGGTTTTTGTTTTATAGGTTTAACATTTCCTACGTCAATTTCGTGTTCAATTACATCCGTTCTCCCCATATATTTTGGTGTTTTTGAAAAAACGTCTCTATACTCCGCAAGTAGGGTTCGCAATTTATTCTGTAATCCTAAGTTTGCTATATTACTTAGATTATGGTCATTCATGGTAATTATTTCTTCATCATTTTCGGTTTCATTAATACAACAAACTGGAATTTTTGTCATGTCCGTTTTAATCGTTTTCTCGAGATTACCAATCGTGGAATTCTTTATTACAAAAATTCTACGATGACCGACATTTTCAAGCTTAATATAAAAATGTCCATTCTGCAAAAACGGTAATCCTACGCAAATATGACCTCTCGGTCGTAAAAAACTATCTTTCTCAATAAAACAATATTCCGCTAAGTCAGATGGTTGTAGGTTCAAGTTCAATCGGGTAACTATATCATTCCCGGGTTTCAACACGTAATCGCCGGCGACGGTAATTTTCAGGGAATTTACTGTTGGCTCGTTTGCTATGTTTACGAACAAATCTTGCTGTGGATCGCATTCTTCAGCTGAATCATAATCCCCAAAATTTATGATCAATTTGTCCGAACCATGCTGCAATGTCACTTTATTGTTATTATAGTCAATGACTGACTTTGTCGTCGTCAAAAAGTTATGTCCCAAAATTAGAGCTTTGGACAAATTTTTAACCACTAATGCTTCAACGCATATCTCTTTATTATTTATTTCAATCGTCACTTGTGAATTTCCAATAGGTGTAAGAGGGTAACTGCCTGCCGTAATTAATTCAACATCATTTTCCAAAGAATACATGTTATTAATATAATTTAAATCCACAATATTTTTACACGTTCCAGTGTCTAGAACGGCATTTACATTTTCTTGATTATTTACTTTTAAATGCACATACAATAACCCTCCTTTGACGCCCTTTGATGACAGGTGGACAATCTCGTTAGGGCTTCCTATTGACGAAATTGTCCTCTTTCGTTTGGGTTTTGATATACCTGATCATTTCGACGGTTATCTGGATTATTTCTGGAACTGTTTGCATTCCAGTTGCATGATGCATGCCCTATTCTTTTGCAATTAATGCATCTAATGCGTCCATCGTGTGTTCTTGTATTAGGTAAATAGCTATTACCTTGATTTCGGTAAGGTGCTCTGTTTCCATAATTTGGACCTCTGTACTCATTATTTCTATTCCCCTGCACATTCCGATTTTGGTAATATGGCCGTTGACCGCCATTATTTGAACCAGTATTAACGGCATTGTTCCTTGGTGGCATATTTCTTGTAAAATTTCCACGATAATTGACAAAATTCCTGTTCGGACCGTTACTGGCGACATTCCTGTTATCCACGAAATTTCTCCCTGTGCTATTACTATTATAATAGACTCGATTTCTATTTTGATTGCCATCTCTGCGTGGAAAATTTGTTGTATTTCCCGGTCCGCTCCTGATTATTTGATTCTCGTTATTTAACGCATCGGACACGGAAAGCAGTGCCGTATCACGTGTCATCTGATTTACCAGGGTTCTCTCTTTAATGTCACTCAGCTTTAACACTAGCTGTTTTAAGTCATTAAAATTTTGATTACCTGAACTCAGCAAGTAATACATTTCATAGTAGGATGGGTGTAAACCATTTTCAAAATAGTCCCTAAACGTGTCAAAAGACATTGTCGGGTCAATTTCTGTTGCCAACGCAAGTAAATCAAAATAATATTTTTTAACATCCTCATTGTCTTGATGTTTTCGTGTATTTAGTCGAAACTTTAACTTTCTTAGTGGCTGTTCACCAGAAAATTCTTTTAAAAAGTCCGTTTTTATATTTGTCCATGTTTTTGCCTGGTTTGCCGGTTCGTTAATATAACCATCAAACCAAGTCTGAGCCGGGCCTTCCAAGAAATTTGCTAAGTAGGAAATTTTGTGGTTTTCCGACCAGCTGTTTGCAATCGCTGCTTTTTCATATTTATTTACAAAAATAATAGGAGAGTCAATCGATGGGTTAAATGTAGGTGGGCATGTAAACTTTGGTGTAGCTGGAGTTTTTGGCTCAGCCAAAGCTACCTGCAAAGTCATGTTAGCCATTGCTGCAGTATTGTTAGGACGTATTACACTGTTTCTCTCTTGAATTACCGGGGGTGGGCAAGGATTATTACAACCTTGTAATAAATCTGCGGGGCGGGATAAGGTAGGCTCTGGCACTACCACTTCTAAGGGACTTTCTTGCCAGAACTCTTCTGAGTCTCGCGGTTTAGGCGGAGTCCTACTCAATGAAGCTCTTGGCTTAAAAAACTGTTCTGGGGATCGTGATCTTGCTTTGGAATCTTTAGCTTTCTGAACTCGGGAAGTCGAAGCTTTGGTTGTTTGAATTCGCGGGGTTTCAATTTGAGCACTTACGACAGTTTTTTCGAAAGGGCTCTCGTCCTCACTACTTGTTACACTGACAATAGAAGTTGTTCTGTCAACTTCTGGGGCACCTGCAGATATCGATGCCTGTACAGAAGCAGAGGAACCGACAGTTGAGCTATGATGCGCGGGTTTAAACTCTCTCAACTCCTTTAAGACTTTTTCGGGTTTTTTTCCTTGAGCTAGTGCTTGTTGCAAAACAAATTTTTCTTTGTCTGATACACTTTGAGCTCTACTGCGAGTTCGTACTCGTGATTTGTCACTTGGTTCACTCATGTAAAATCTAATACGAAATGTTTGGCAGTATTTTTAATTATTTCGATTTTCCAAGTTTTCGGTCAAAATTTAAACGATTTTTTTTAAACAATTTGATTATTCCTAGCAATTTCTTTGCGAATTTGCTTGTTCATCAAACTAATATTTTTTTGACGCTAAAATATACAAGTATTAATACCCCCATGCACAGAAAAATAATAATTAAAATTTGCTTTGCCGACCATGAATTATCTTTTTCTGAATTATTTGATACACCTCCACTGTTCCCTGCTTGGGAAATAATAATTTCTTCCTCTTTTGAAGATGTACCACCCATATTAAACCAAAATTTTGTCAAATAAGCGCTTTAATAGCAAAGGTAATCCCCAAAAAATCACTGAATAAATCAACGTTACTATCCCTAGCCAAAAGATAATAATACCTAAAATTTCTTTTATAGTCCACACATTATTTTCCTCAACCGGTATCATACCCCAAAAAATAAAAATAAACAACTCAACTATTGTTTTTCATCCATCTCAAAACAGACCGGCGCCTCCACCAAATGTCACGTTTAATTTATGAGCCCTTCTGGGTTCACCAATTAAACTGTCTTACGACGTTAAACGTCGCGCCGGGGTCTCAGTTTTAAGGATGGAATCAAACACTGAGTTTTTCTCATATAACACTTAAATCTATTAAATATGGTATACACAAACGTGTCTGCACAATACGGTTATAAACACTAAAAGTTGACAATTCTACAATTGTACTTACATAGCCACAAGCTAAGGACTTAGCATTTCTGGCGGCTGGCTTGGTCACTTTCACGTTTGAACAACTTTGGAGAACGGACTAATTAACTTGATCTTTTCCCGAGGAGAGTCGACATTTCGACTTCTCGGGTCAGCTGGTCGCACTACCGTTGATCGGTTCACACTTATCCTATACTGCTAAAGTCGGCGTATTTTATACCCGATTGATCGGCTGACGCAGTTTGTTATTGTCGCTTGTTTTTCACATTTCTGTAAAGCAGGTGGTGGTGACTCATCACCACCATCCCATGCACACATTCGGTGCATCGTGATGCGACCTTGCCTCGTGCGCTTAATATTTCGCAATCCTCGAATACTCTTATGTTTTTTAAGTTAATCAGTCCATCTTTCCAATTAACGGATTTTCCATTCGTGACAATAGTGTATGTAGTAAATGTATAACTTATAAATACTGAACTAAACATAATTATGTTATGGTTGGGTAATAGTATTATTAATAAAACAAGACAGCTAAATTTTCGACAATTGCCATGAAATTTTGCCTACTTCAGTTAAAAAATAGTCACTTAGAACATTCCTGATACTATTAGCTGCTCTTCCACCTTGCATATTTGCTTCTTGTGGCAAATCATTCATACCCACAACTGTCATGGTATCCTCAAACTTATATCCATCTCTTTCTCTCACGAAATTGTGAAGCACTACACAAGGCTTCACAATATTAACGGCAAAGTCTGTATTGACATTCAAAGGTCGATGCAAAATTCTCCACTTGTTTGTCAGTATGCCAAAGGAACACTCAACATATCTCCTGGCTCGGCTGAGGCGATAGTTAAAAATTTTTTTCTTCTCAGAAAGTTCCTTTCCTCCAAAAGGCCGAAGTAAATTAGTATTTAATCCAAAAGCTTCGAATCCTATGAGAAAATAAGGTACATCTGGAGCTTCAGAACCAGGTAAAGGCTTTGCAGGTGGTAATTCCAAGCGTTTTTCTTGTATACTCTTCCACAAAGTACTTTCTTTGAAAATACTTGAATCACACTCACTCCCATATGCGCCTACATCAACATAAATGAATCGATAGTTTGAGTCTGCAACTGCCATCAGCACAACTGAGAAATAGGACTTATAATTATAATATAAGGATCCGCTAAACTCGGGTTTTATAATTCTAATGTGTTTCCCGTCCACAGCACCAATACAATGAAAAAAATTTGCTCGTTTTTCGAATCCAGCAGCAACTGACTCGCAACGTTCTTTCGTAAGTTTAGGGATAAATTCTTCAACTAAGCACGACCAAACAGTGTGACAGACCTCTCGAACAATTTTTGTAATTGTAGAAATTCCCAATCGATAGCTATAATGCATATCTGTGAAGCTACATCCACTAGCCAGGTACCTGAAAGTAAAAAAAGACAATAAAATAAAAACCAAGAATTCAAAAAGTCTAGTATTGTTGAATAATAATTATTATTTTTTTGTTGATGCAGGTCAACTGGTTGTTAAGAGATGGAATAATATCAGAGACCAGTGGCTCAAATGGAGGAACCGGGACAAACATTCCAAGAAATCAGGAGCTGCTGCGTCAAAGCTACGAAAATATTTGTATCACGAACAGCTAAATTTTCTAGAGAAAGGCTTGTATCGCAGGGCAACTGATTCCAGCATGGCAGATAATAAGCACACAGGTGAGGCAGAAAGTCAGCAGCAGATAGAAGAACGCCAGTCAGCAGCAGATCAAAGGGAGACTCCAGATGCAACTGAGCAGACCTCGCAAACTTTATCTGCGAAAACCCGTGCCGTGAAAACTACATCTGTGCAACAGTCAGCGCGGAAGAGAAGGCGAGGCCTCGACGAATTTGACCTAAGAATGCTTAAATCGATCGAGGCAGGGGACCAAGAGGACCGTAATATGCAATTTTTTAAAAGAATTCTTCCTTCTGTTCAAAAGTTCACTGACAACCAAATTGTAAATTTTCAGATGGGAGTTCTGCAGGTGATTAAAAACATTCAGAACACTGTCTCTATTCGAACAATCCAACCTCAACAGCAACAGATTTATGCTTCATATTCTCACCAACACACACAACAGTACCCCTATAACTTCCCATTGCAGAACTCTCAGCAACATCAACCGACTCCATCAAGTATCATCTCACATGTTGCAAACCTTCCGCCCATTTCATGTCCTACTGAAACCATATCTCCACCTTTCCTGTCTCCTGCTTCTAATGATACACAATCTAGCAGTTATTCTAACAGTTTGTCATCTCCCTTAACACAGAATTCAAATATTGACTTTTGACTATTTGTATTATATACCTACTTATATTAAGAAATAATACATTAACCTAAATTTATATTTTGTTTTTTTTAATTATAGAAACTTACCTTAATGTAACAGCCAACATTTGTTCAGGTTGAATGCAGTTCCTTATGTTTGTATCCCGTCTCTGTAGCTGTGTCTGCACACGTTGCAGCAACTCATCAAAAGAAGAAACGCTCATTCGAAAATAATTAAAAAACTTAGCTTCATCTTCTTTCAGTTGTTGAAAAAGCACAAAGAAGGCTCCTTCCAGGTATCTGCTTTCTAGCAAAGGATGAACCCAAATTTGCCTATTACGTTGTTTTTTTCGCCGATGTTTTAATAAAGCTAACAAAATTTTAACGCGTCTACTGTCCATCGTAGTCATCGGCAAACTGAAGTATTTAGCACCAAGTTGTCCGGATTTTGGCAGGCACTCCTGTGAAGAGAGCTCCAGGGTCTCGTCCGACCGGGCAATCACCCGGACAGACAAACACCCTGACCGTGTGAAAGAGGCCTTAGAAGACGAAATAGGAGAAGATGTCGTAAGTGAGACGTATAGCTGTTGCACTTATAATCCAAATATTGACGTGACATTAAGAAAAAAAGGAAGTGAATGATTTCTATGAAGCTCCAGTTGACAAGCGTGTCCAAAATATTACTGGAGTTGTTAATCAACGCGATAAGGATTGGTGGTTATGGAATCGTGCTGTACGACACCATGAACCAATAGTGTTTTGAAATTTCCATTATGTTCTTGAGATAAGATCTATAAATTTAATTATGAATATTTGCATTGAATGTCATGAAGGTTTTGTTGATAAGTTTTACAAAAAAGTTGCTTATCACTACAAGGGAGTGTCTTTTTTGCTAGTGCATGAACATGACTTTTTTCATATGAATTGCGATGTGTGTTGTAAAGCTACAAACGCTTTTAAGTTAAATTTTTATTGTTATTGGGAGAAGAAAACCAAAATAATAACGACAGCGCCTTAGAAGACGAAATAGGAGATGTCGTAAGTGAGACGTATAGCTGTTGCACTTATAATCCAAATATTGACGTGACATTAAGAATAAAGGAAGTGAATGATTTCTATGAAGCTAAAGTTGACAAGCGTGTCCAAAATATTACTGGAGTTGTTAATCAACGCGATAAGGATTGGTGGTTATGGAATCGTGCTGTACGACACCATGAACCAATAGTGTTTTGAAATTTCCATTATGTTCTTGAGATAAGATCTATAAATTTAATTATGAATATTTGCATTGAATGTCATGAAGGTTTTGTTGATGAGTTTTACAAAAAAAAGTTGCTTATCACTACAAGGGAGTGTCTTTTTTGCTAGTGCATGAACATGACTTTTTCATATGAATTGCGATGTGTGTTGTAGAGCTACAAACGCTTATAATTTAAATTTTTCTTGTTATTGGGGCAACAATATACATAAACGTTTAGAAATGATAAAATTATGGGGAGCACGAGAAAAATAAATGTGTTTTTTATACCTTTGGTTCTTTATTTTCCACAAAAACTCTCTCTGTTACAGCAGCAGCAGCAACATTGTTTTTTTATTTTATAGTGCCCCCCACGGAAGGGTATTGTAACAATCATTCATTAAAAACCTTTTATCGTCACATGAATTTAACGCTAATGTGTCTCTGAAATGTTTGATAAATATAGTGTATAAACATATAAATAGTGCGATGTTAATTACATTTCCCATTCGTTCTAGTAACATGGCTCTGTTACATCCAACTTTTTTAATTCTCACTGCTAATCAACAATGTTCTATACGTGTATCAACCTGAAAAGAATCCTGATGTATACGTGTGTTTCGATAAGATGTGTTTCGAAAATTGATAGTAAAAGAAGTAATAAAACTAAAGACTAAAGCAGTAATCTAAAATTCGCTTGTAAATAATTATTAGAACTTATAGAACATTATATTGATAAATTAAATGATAAATTCGATTCGATTTGCCACCTTACTGGTCACGATGACGTCAAAGGGTTTAGACGCGAATTATTCGACAGTGTTTCATATGCTATCAAATGGCTTTTTGGAACCGGAGACATGTTAGCAACGATTCTCCGCAACGAAATTGGCAGTTCGTTTTTCCACCAGTGGTCGCGCGTATTCACTTTACGCTTTCTACCGTTTGTTCTCCCGTCTAGCCTGCTCTTGCTATAACTACTGTAGAAATATAAAATACAGTTAAATAATTAAAAATGTATTATAGTAATTACTAAGTAATTATTGTGCATCATTCTAGGATTAAGTGTTAATGAAATGGGAAATGGTAAGAAAAATAAACCAAGTATTTTGTTTAAACATTTTTTAAGGGTTGAACATCGACCGTTGCTGGGGGTTTTTTTCACTAAATCGACTAAGGGTAGATATAGGAATATTATCCTGTCAAAAACTCAGAAAGGCCGGGTACTTTAAGGAAGTGAGGGTTAATTAAATGCAAGGTGGTGGAAAAAGTAGAAACATTTTACAATTTAAATTGTTTTTAAGGGTTGAAAATGGACCGTTGCTGGGGGTTTTTTTCACTAAATCGACTAAGAGTAGATATAGGAATATTATTCTGTCAAAAACTCAGAAAGGCCGGGTACTTTAAGGGAGTGAGGGTTAATCAAATGGGAAATATTAAGAAAAATAAACCAAGTATTTTGTTTAAACATTTTTTAAGGGTTGAAAATGGACCGTTGCTGGGGGTTTTTTTCACTAAATCGACTAAGGGTAGATATAGGAATATTATCCTGTCAAAAACTCAGAAAGGCCGGGTACTTTAAGGAAGTGAGGGTTAATTAAATGCAAGGTGGTGGAAAAAGTAGAAACATTTTACAATTTAAATTGTTTTTAAGGGTTGAAAATGGACCGTTGCTGGGGTTTTTTTTTCACTAAATCGACTAAGGGTAAATATAGGAATATTATTCTGTCAAAAACTCAGAAAGGCCGGGTACTTTAAGGGAGTGAGGGTTAATCAAATGGGAAATATTAAGAAAAATAAACCAAGTATTTTGTTTAAACATTTTTTAAGGGTTGAAAATGGACCGTTGCTGGGGGTTTTTTCGCTAAATCGACTAAGGGTAGATATAGGAATATTATCCTGTCAAAAACTCAGAAAG
Organism: Ips typographus; assembly: GCF_016097725.1. Taxonomy (NCBI): domain Eukaryota; kingdom Metazoa; phylum Arthropoda; class Insecta; order Coleoptera; family Curculionidae; genus Ips; species Ips typographus. The sequence goes on from NW_028098583.1 coordinate 165,046, forward strand.
GCCGGGTACTTTAAGGAAGTGAGGGTTAATTAAATGCGAGGTGGTGGGAAAAGTAGAAACATTTTACAATTTAAATTGTTTTTAAGGGTTGAAAATGGACCGTTGCTGGGGTTTTTTTTCACTAAATCGACTAAGGGTAAATATAGGAATATTATTCTGTCAAAAACTCAGAAAGGCCGGGTACTTTAAGGGAGTGAGGGTTAATCAAATGGGAAATATTAAGAAAAATAAACCAAGTATTTTGTTTAAACATTTTTTAAGGGTTGAAAATGGACCGTTGCTGGGGGTTTTTTCGCTAAATCGACTAAGGGTAGATATAGGAATATTATCCTGTCAAAAACTCAGAAAGGCCGGGTACTTTAAGGAAGTGAGGGTTAATTAAATGCAAGGTGGTGGAAAAAGTAGAAACATTTTACAATTTAAATTGTTTTTAAGGGTTGAAAATGGACCGTTGCTGGGGGTTTTTTTCACTAAATCGACTAAGGGTAGATATAGGAATATTATCCTGTCAAAAACTCAGAAAGGCCGGGTACTTTAAGGAAGTGAGGGTTAATTAAATGCAAGGTGGTGGAAAAAGTAGAAACATTTTACAATTTAAATTGTTTTTAAGGGTTGAAAATGGACCGTTGCTGCGGGTTTTTTTCACTAAATCGACTAAGGGTAGATACAGGAATAATATCCTGTCAAAAACTCAGAAAGGCCGGGTACTTTAAGGGAGTGAGGGTTAATCAAATGGGAAATGGTAAGAAAAATAAACCAAGTATTTTGTTTAAACATTTTTTAAGGGTTGAAAATGGACCGTTGCTAGGTTTTTTTTTCACTAAATCGACTAAGGGTAGATATAGGAATATTATCCTGTCAAAAACTCAGAAAGGCCGGGTACTTTAAGGAAGTGAGGGTTAATTAAATGCGAGGTGGTGGGAAAAGTAGAAACATTTTACAATTTAAATTGTTTTTAAGGGTTGAAAATGGACCGTTGCTGGGGTTTTTTTTCACTAAATCGACTAAGGGTAAATATAGGAATATTATTCTGTCAAAAACTCAGAAAGGCCGGGTACTTTAAGGGAGTGAGGGTTAATCAAATGGGAAATATTAAGAAAAATAAACCAAGTATTTTGTTTAAACATTTTTTAAGGGTTGAAAATGGACCGTTGCTGGGGGTTTTTTCGCTAAATCGACTAAGGGTAGATATAGGAATATTATCCTGTCAAAAACTCAGAAAGGCCGGGTACTTTAAGGAAGTGAGGGTTAATTAAATGCAAGGTGGTGGAAAAAGTAGAAACATTTTACAATTTAAATTGTTTTTAAGGGTTGAAAATGGACCGTTGCTGGGGGTTTTTTTCACTAAATCGACTAAGGGTAGATACAGGAATAATATCCTGTCAAAAACTCAGAAAGGCCGGGTACTTTAAGGGAGTGAGGGTTAATCAAATGGGAAATGGTAAGAAAAATAAACCAAGTATTTTGTTTAAACATTTTTTAAGGGTTGAAAATGGACCGTTGCTGGGGGTTTTTTTCACTAAATCGACTAAGGGTAGATATAGGAATAATATCCTGTCAAAAACTCAGAAAGGCCGGGTACTTTAAGGGATTGGGGGTTAATTAAATGCGAGGTGGTGGAAAAAGTAGAAACATTTTACAATTTAAATTGTTTTAAGGGTTAAAAATGGACCGTTGCTGGGGGTTTTTTTCACTAAATCGACTAAGGGTAGATATAGGAATAATATCCTGTCAAAAACTCAGAAAGGCCGGGTACTTTAAGGGAGTGAGGGTTAATTAAATGCGAGGTGGTGGAAAAAGTAGAAACATTTTACAATTTAAATTGTTTTTAAGGGTTGAACATCGACCGTTGCTGGGGGTTTTTTTCACTAAATCGAGTAAGGGTAGATATAGGAATATTATCCTATCAAAAACTCAGAAAGGCCGGGTACTTTAAGGAAGTGAGGGTTAATTAAATGCAAGGTGGTGGAAAAAGTAGAAACATTTTACAATTTAAATTGTTTTTAAGGGTTGAAAATGGACCGTTGCTGGGGGTTTTTTTCACTAAATCGACTAAGGGTAGATATAGGAATATTATTCTGTCAAAAACTCAGAAAGGCCGGGTACTTTAAGGAAGTGAGGGTTAATTAAATGCGAGGTGGTGGAAAAAGTAGAAACATTTTACAATTTAAATTGTTTTTAACGGTCGAAAATCGACCGTTACTGGATGTTTTTTTCGCTAAATCGACTTAGCAGTTCATTCAGACATTTTCAGTAATTGTAGGTTATGGTTGTTGACTCATTTGCCATATCAATCATTATTGTATTTGTAATACCACTTATAAGGGTATCTAGATCCTTTATTTAATTTTGTTAACTATGACAACACTGCAGACATTTCGTATTTCAAGAAAATTTGACTTCTTTATATCAAAGGAGCGCCGACAATGATTATGGAACGCCGCGTGCCGGTGGGGGACGCACTTCTTTTTATGGAGAGTAGGATTAAGATAATAAATTAGGCCAGTCAGCTTTTGTCTTCGCCTATTTTTATATTTTTTAACGATCATTTTAACAAGTAAATATAGTCTCTTCAAACAGAGAAATTACAGTCATGTAATTCTCTTTTGCCTTGGTGTTGGTAATTCTAATTTCTTGGATATTTTACAAAGCTTTTACTTTGCTTGGAAAATCGTTATTATTGCAACCAACTTTATAAAATTTGCCAGTTACTTTGGCACGGTTAAATACTTCACAGTTCATTCGCTTCTTGTACGTTGTTGTGCTAACTGGGAATTGCCTACTCGTTTCCCAAGTGTCCCAAGGGAGTTATTTCCAAATTGTTCATCTAAGAAAACTGTTTCTTATTCGCAATGTAAGTATGTTTGAGTAGAAATAAATTACAGTTTAGCATAAAGAAAGTTGAAAATATCACAAATTTGTAACTTATATCGGGTGTCCAGGAGAACACGGGGACAAGGAACAGATTAACATTAAAAATCGTTTTTTTCTTGTGTCTGTTCAGTTGGGTAATTATTGTAAAACTTTTTAAATTGAAGTCGTAGAGCGTCTATAAAACTATTAAACTGAACTGGTCATGTTGAGGGTTGTGATCATAATTTTGATTTTTTATTAATTTTGGATTTTGTATGTACTTTCTACAAACTAATTGTAGTTTTATCATTCTTGAAAATTTTTAAAAAGCTAAATAGACTGAAAACAATCAAGATGTCTGTTTCTTGTCGACGGTAAAATTGCAAGATTGAAATTTAAACTAAAAGTTTTTAGTTTTCCAACTAAATCATCCTTACAGAGGAATAAAAATAACCATATTAACCTCTCTTGCTTTTTCTGGACACCCGGTATGTGGTTTTACACAAAACTCAAGATAGATCGTTCTTATAGTGCGATGTTATTTTTTTTATAAAATAACGAATTGTAAGCATTTGAATTTTTTAGGAATAGGATCAAGGAAGTCGAATTTCGACATTTTTGGGTTGCGTTCAATAGAGGAGAAATAAGTCCAGCGGCTGTACTTTCAGAGGTCGACAGGGATTTATTTTCTTTTCACCCCGAGTATGCTCTGGTACACTGCGTGTCTGCCGACTTAAAAATGTCCAAGGGCATTGCACGAAAAATTAGGTAATTTTTGTGTTTGCTATCTCTTATTTTTATAGATACATTATTGCAGTTTTAACAACAGTTTTAGTACATTTTCGTGTAATTTACGGATGTGACCAGCAATTTTTATTTTGGTTTTTACTACAGGGTGAAATTGAAAAACTGTACTTATTTATAGACATTTACTTTAATAAAACTTGAAGTATTTTTTTATAATAAAAAAGGTGCGCACTACACACTATACGTTTTCTGTTTATGCTCACTAACAGTAACAGCTTTTTTGTGGTAGTATTGAGCGCTTTTTTTGGTTTGAGTAAAAGGACAAAATGTATCAGAGACAATATGAAAGGTGGGTTTATAAAATCAATAAAATAAAATAATTGTTGAAAGTTGCTGTTTGCTATGTCGTTGCGTTGCGTTTATAAAAAAAATAAATAATATATAAATAAGAGATAAGATAAAATAAGATAAGCTTGCGAACTTATTTTAACTTCCTTTTTTGTTAACCTTAAACACTAATTTTGATTGGTTCTGTTTTGAATAAATTAAAATTTTAAATCGGGAAGTCCTTTAAAAGCAATTATTTAAAAACAAATTAGGATTAAAGCAATTTATTTGCTGGACTTAAATTATTATTTTGGAAATCACGCTAAAAGACATACAACTACCTGTACTTCTTTTAGGGATGGCATCAGCTGAGGTAATAATAAATATCTGGTAGTTTCTCTATAGTAATTTTTATTTTGTTCTGTAAACCCTTTTCAACCACAGCAGATCATTTATATTATTAAATTATTTTTATTTTATTGGTTTTATAAACCCACCTGAAGCCGAGTTGTTTTCGGCTGAATAAATACCTGAATGTTTTATGTTTTATTTTATATTTTTAGGTCAAAATTTGGGGTTGGTGGTTTTACCCATTAGCCTCAGCAGGGCAAAGTGGGCTATGCACTTCTGCAGTTTTCCAAGGGTTTCAAAATAATTCATTTGATCACAAAGCCCAAATATTTCCACAAACCTAAATATTTGTACTTATGGAGGGCATTGGTAGATTAACGGCAGTTGTGCATCTCACGAAATTTAAAAAAAATTGTTATGCCAAAAATAGCGTGTGGATTAGATAAAAAAAATTATAAAATCGTGAGATGCATGATTGCTTTCATTTTCTACCAGTGCCCTATGGAAATTATAATTTGTAAATTTTAGTTTTATTTTTACTGTTTTCAAGATTCCCATGCTTTACACATGAACTTGTTTCACACTATAATGTATTATTTATTTTTGTTTTTTGGGCTTCGCGTCAAAGGTTATCTATTGTTTTATTTTTACAACCATTCACTGCAACAATAGTCGAAACATTTATGTCAATTTAATTGACAAAAAATCTTTCTCAGAATTCAAAATTACTAAGTATCAGGTTGTTTATTTATTATAAGTTATTGTTTGCTGTGTTCTGCTGTTTTTTATTTTTCAGATTTCTTGAAGTTTTTCAGGTTCAAGACCGAACCTAAGTCAGTGGTCTTGTGTTGGGACGACTAGGTTAATGTTATTTTCTACTTAGTTAAAAATAGTGCAAAATTCCATTTTCCCAACAAACCTTTTTGATGCGGTGAGACGCAAAGCCCAAAAATCGAAAATAAATGAATAACTCTCCTCAACCAACTTATAGAACATAGCTCCAACAATTTATTATGTTTATATTTCAATAATATACAGGGTGTCTTAGAAATAAGTACCGTAAATTTAGGGATAAACTGAGCTGGCCCAAATATGAAAAAAGTTAAAATATACGTGGATCCGAAAACTCTTCGTTTTCGAGATATAGAGAGTCAAACACTCTAAAAAATACAAAACTATAAACTTCTGCAAAACCGTCTCATCAATTTAACTCAAACTTTGTGGGTAGTGAAGGTTGTTTATTTTCAATAATTTTATATATTTTTTAAATACATTTATTTGTTTTATTCTATTTATTCTTTATTTATAATTACATGTATTTCTGAGATACCCTGTATTTTTATATTTTATTAGGAAAATAAGTGTGTTTGTGTCATTTCATACAAACTTTTATTGAACAATTAGTTTTATAAAATGATGAGTCAATAGAGCCCGTTTATGTGCCTGATTTTATGTACAATTGTAACTGGATTATATACATTTAAAAATAAAACAAAAACCTACGATGTTTTCAATTTGTCAATGACGTTGAGAATGGGCCTGTCCCACAATTTTTTTTTATTTCATAACTACAAAGACGGATTGAAAATATTATACCCGTATTTTTTTGTTTTCAAAAATATTAAGTCTAAATAGAAAAAAAATCATGATAAAAACTACATTAATCTCATGTTTTAAACGCCCGCCGCCGGTGACGTACTACACTTTCAACCAATCAGCGACAAGAAGTGAAACAGTTGGCGTGCCAACAGCCAATAAAATCGCCCAGAATTACGTACGTCACATGCGCGCCAAAACAGATCTTTTAAATTTAATGGACAAATTCAAACTAATGTAGGAACATTTACGACCATAATTTTTTCTTCAAGAATATGAAAAATTAGTTTTTTAATCCTATTCTTTCGATTTCAGTCATTAAAACAAAAATTTATGATATGTGGGATAGGCCCCATTACTTTATTTTACTAGTACTATTAGGTCTACTAGTTTTTATTAGGTTAAGTTAGGTATTATTGTAACTCGTATTGGGTGTTTCAACCACGGAGTATAGCACTCATAACAAAAATAATTGTAAAGTAGGCGTCGTGACATAAGATGACAATGTAATAGAAAAGTTTGACTCTTGCCATATACGCCCCACAAAAAAGACGCCAACAATGACAATTATACTTTCACTAAAACTGATGTTTGAAAATAATAATTAATGTTATAAAGATTTGTGTAAAAGTATAAACCTGTTTTCGTTTTAATTATGTTATTACTTTATTTGCAAATATCAAAAATTGAAATGCTAGAAAGTCGCTCTTATATTCGCTAACAAAACCAATTCAACCACTTTGTCAGATATATTCAGAGCAACTAAACTAAGCCTAAAAACGTTAAAACAAAAGCATACCAACAAGACGTGAGGAAAAGAAATAAATAATACGATATGACTCTTATTCTTTCTAGACAATTTTTATATAGGCTTTGCCAATTTTTCGGCGGTTTCCAACTACTTCGGCTTCTTATACGTCGGCTTACATCAAAGAACACCGTCCTGGCCGTGTCTGGATCTAATGTAAACAGACATGACGCGTGAAAATAGAAAACGCTGAGCCTTGCAACAAGCTCCTGGTCAAAGAAGGCAATGTTGCCAATACGAACGTACTTAACCACCAACTGAATTATCTTTCAAAAATGTTTTTTTCTTACGATACATCCATAAAAAAATAAGAGTCGGGCTTTCCAAGGTCTTCCAAAAATGTGATAGCTACATGTATCCTACTTAGAGAAAAATCCTTACTATTTTCATCAGGGCTCATTTAATTAACCTTACGTCCCTTAAAAGGGTCGGTCTTAAAAGTCGGCCTTTCAAAGGTCTCTCCAGAATGTAATAGATATATGTACACTAAGTCCTTTTAGTGAAAAAAACCCCCAGCAACAGTCGATGTTCAACCCTTAAAAACTGTTTAAACAAAATACTTTGTTTATTTTTCTTAATATTTTCCATTTGATTAACCCTCACTCCCTTAAAGTACCCGGCCTTTCTGAGTTTTTGACAGAATAATATTCCTATATCTACCCTTAGTCGATTTAGTGAAAAAAACCCCCAGCAACGGTCCATTTTCAACCCTTAAAAACAATTTAAATTGTAAAATGTTTCTACTTTTTCCACCACCTTGCATTTAATTAACCCTCACTTCCTTAAAGTACCCGGCCTTTCTGAGTTTTTGATAGGATAATATTCCTATATCTACCCTTACTCGATTTAGTGAAAAAAACCCCCAGCAACGGTCGATGTTCAACCCTTAAAAAATGTTTAAACAAAATACTTGGTTTATTTTTCTTACCATTTCCCATTTGATTAACCCTCACTCCCTTAAAGTACACGGCCTTTCTGAGTTTTTGACAGGATATTATTCCTATATCTACCCTTAGTCGATTTAGTGAAAAAAACCCCCAGCAACGGTCCATTTTCAACCCTTAAAAAATGTTTAAACAAAACACTTGGTTTATTTTTCTTACCATTTCCCATTTGATTAACCCTCACTCCCTTAAAGTACCCGGCCTTTCTGAGTTTTTGACAGAATAATATTCCTATATTTACCCTTAGTCGATTTAGTGAAAAAAACCCCCAGCAACGGTCCATTTTCAACCCTTAAAAAATGTTTAAACAAAATACTTGGTTTATTTTTCTTACCATTTCCCATTTGATTAACCCTCACTCCCTTAAAGTACCCGGCCTTTCTGAGTTTTTGACAGGATATTATTCCTGTATCTACCCTTAGTCGATTTAGTGAAAAAAACCCCCAGCAACGGTCCATTTTCAACCCTTAAAAACAATTTAAATTGTAAAATGTTTCTACTTTTTCCACCACCTTGCATTTAATTAACCCTCACTTCCTTAAAGTACCCGGCCTTTCTGAGTTTTTGACAGGATAATATTCCTATATCTACCCTTAGTCGATTTAGTGAAAAAAACCCCCAGCAACGGTCCATTTTCAACCCTTAAAAAATGTTTAAACAAAATACTTGGTTTATTTTTCTTAATATTTCCCATTTGATTAACCCTCACTCCCTTAAAGTACCCGGCCTTTCTGAGTTTTTGACAGAATAATATTCCTATATCTACCCTTAGTCGATTTAGTGAAAAAAACCCCCAGCAACGGTCCATTTTCAACCCTTAAAAACAATTTAAATTGTAAAATGTTTCTACTTTTTCCACCACCTTGCATTTAACTAACCCTCACTTCCTTAAAGTACCCGGCCTTTCTGAGTTTTTGACAGGATAATATTCCTATATCTACCCTTAGTCGATTTAGTGAAAAAAACCCCCAGCAACGGTCCATTTTCAACCCTTAAAAAATGTTTAAACAAAATACTTGGTTTATTTTTCTTAATATTTCCCGTTTGATTAACCCTCACTCCCTTAAAGTACCCGGCCTTTCTGAGTTTTTGACAGAATAATATTCCTATATCTACTCTTAGTCGATTTAGTGAAAAAAACCCCCAGCAACGGTCCATTTTCAACCCTTAAAAACAATTTAAATTGTAAAATGTTTCTACTTTTTCCACCACCTTGCATTTAATTAACCCTCACTTCCTTAAAGTACCCGGCCTTTCTGAGTTTTTGACAGGATAATATTCCTATATCTACCCTTAGTCGATTTAGTGAAAAAAACCCCCAGCAACGGTCCATTTTCAACCCTTAAAAACAATTTAAATTGTAAAATGTTTCTACTTTTCCCACCACCTCGCATTTAATTAACCCTCACTTCCTTAAAGTACCCGGCCTTTCTGAGTTTTTGACAGGATAATATTCCTATATCTACCCTTAGTCGATTTAGTGAAAAAAACCCCCAGCAACGGTCCATTTTCAACCCTTAAAAAATGTTTAAACAAAACACTTGGTTTATTTTTCTTACCATTTCCCATTTGATTAACCCTCACTCCCTTAAAGTACCCGGCCTTTCTGAGTTTTTGACAGAATAATATTCCTATATTTACCCTTAGTCGATTTAGTGAAAAAAAACCCCAGCAACGGTCCATTTTCAACCCTTAAAAACAATTTAAATTGTAAAATGTTTCTACTTTTCCCACCACCTCGCATTTAATTAACCCTCACTTCCTTAAAGTACCCGGCCTTTCTGAGTTTTTGACAGGATAATATTCCTATATCTACCCTTAGTCGATTTAGTGAAAAAAAAAACCCAGCAACGGTCCATTTTCAACCCTTAAAAAATGTTTAAACAAAATACTTGGTTTATTTTTCTTACCATTTCCCATTTGATTAACCCTCACTCCCTTAAAGTACCCGGCCTTTCTGAGTTTTTGACAGGATATTATTCCTGTATCTACCCTTAGTCGATTTAGTGAAAAAAACCCCCAGCAACGGTCCATTTTCAACCCTTAAAAACAATTTAAATTGTAAAATGTTTCTACTTTTCCCACCACCTCGCATTTAATTAACCCTCACTTCCTTAAAGTACTCGGCCTTTCTGAGTTTTTGACAGGATAATATTCCTATATCTACCCTTAGTCGATTTAGTGAAAAAAAAACCCAGCAACGGTCCATTTTCAACCCTTAAAAAATGTTTAAACAAAATACTTGGTTTATTTTTCTTACCATTTCCCATTTGATTAACCCTCACTCCCTTAAAGTACCCGGCCTTTCTGAGTTTTTGACAGGATATTATTCCTGTATCTACCCTTAGTCGATTTAGTGAAAAAAACCCCCAGCAACGGTCCATTTTCAACCCTTAAAAACAATTTAAATTGTAAAATGTTTCTACTTTTTCCACCACCTTGCATTTAACTAACCCTCACTTCCTTAAAGTACCCGGCCTTTCTGAGTTTTTGACAGTATAATATTCCTATATCTACCCTTAGTCGATTTAGTGAAAAAAACCCCCAGCAACGGTCCATTTTCAACCCTTAAAAAATGTTTAAACAAAATACTTGGTTTATTTTTCTTAATATTTCCCATTTGATTAACCCTCACTCCCTTAAAGTACCCGGCCTTTCTGAGTTTTTGACAGAATAATATTCCTATATCTACTCTTAGTCGATTTAGTGAAAAAAACCCCCAGCAACGGTCCATTTTCAACCCTTAAAAACAATTTAAATTGTAAAATGTTTCTACTTTTTCCACCACCTTGCATTTAATTAACCCTCACTTCCTTAAAGTACCCGGCCTTTCTGAGTTTTTGATAGGATAATATTCCTATATCTACCCTTACTCGATTTAGTGAAAAAAACCCCCAGCAACGGTCGATGTTCAACCCTTAAAAAATGTTTAAACAAAATACTTGGTTTATTTTTCTTACCATTTCCCATTTGATTAACCCTCACTCCCTTAAAGTACACGGCCTTTCTGAGTTTTTGACAGGATATTATTCCTATATCTACCCTTAGTCGATTTAGTGAAAAAAACCCCCAGCAACGGTCCATTTTCAACCCTTAAAAAATGTTTAAACAAAACACTTGGTTTATTTTTCTTACCATTTCCCATTTGATTAACCCTCACTCCCTTAAAGTACCCGGCCTTTCTGAGTTTTTGACAGAATAATATTCCTATATTTACCCTTAGTCGATTTAGTGAAAAAAACCCCCAGCAACGGTCCATTTTCAACCCTTAAAAAATGTTTAAACAAAATACTTGGTTTATTTTTCTTACCATTTCCCATTTGATTAACCCTCACTCCCTTAAAGTACCCGGCCTTTCTGAGTTTTTGACAGGATATTATTCCTGTATCTACCCTTAGTCGATTTAGTGAAAAAAACCCCCAGCAACGGTCCATTTTCAACCCTTAAAAACAATTTAAATTGTAAAATGTTTCTACTTTTTCCACCACCTTGCATTTAATTAACCCTCACTTCCTTAAAGTACCCGGCCTTTCTGAGTTTTTGACAGGATAATATTCCTATATCTACCCTTAGTCGATTTAGTGAAAAAAACCCCCAGCAACGGTCCATTTTCAACCCTTAAAAAATGTTTAAACAAAATACTTGGTTTATTTTTCTTAATATTTCCCATTTGATTAACCCTCACTCCCTTAAAGTACCCGGCCTTTCTGAGTTTTTGACAGAATAATATTCCTATATCTACCCTTAGTCGATTTAGTGAAAAAAACCCCCAGCAACGGTCCATTTTCAACCCTTAAAAACAATTTAAATTGTAAAATGTTTCTACTTTTTCCACCACCTTGCATTTAACTAACCCTCACTTCCTTAAAGTACCCGGCCTTTCTGAGTTTTTGACAGGATAATATTCCTATATCTACCCTTAGTCGATTTAGTGAAAAAAACCCCCAGCAACGGTCCATTTTCAACCCTTAAAAAATGTTTAAACAAAATACTTGGTTTATTTTTCTTAATATTTCCCGTTTGATTAACCCTCACTCCCTTAAAGTACCCGGCCTTTCTGAGTTTTTGACAGAATAATATTCCTATATCTACTCTTAGTCGATTTAGTGAAAAAAACCCCCAGCAACGGTCCATTTTCAACCCTTAAAAACAATTTAAATTGTAAAATGTTTCTACTTTTTCCACCACCTTGCATTTAATTAACCCTCACTTCCTTAAAGTACCCGGCCTTTCTGAGTTTTTGACAGGATAATATTCCTATATCTACCCTTAGTCGATTTAGTGAAAAAAACCCCCAGCAACGGTCCATTTTCAACCCTTAAAAACAATTTAAATTGTAAAATGTTTCTACTTTTCCCACCACCTCGCATTTAATTAACCCTCACTTCCTTAAAGTACCCGGCCTTTCTGAGTTTTTGACAGGATAATATTCCTATATCTACCCTTAGTCGATTTAGTGAAAAAAACCCCCAGCAACGGTCCATTTTCAACCCTTAAAAAATGTTTAAACAAAACACTTGGTTTATTTTTCTTACCATTTCCCATTTGATTAACCCTCACTCCCTTAAAGTACCCGGCCTTTCTGAGTTTTTGACAGAATAATATTCCTATATTTACCCTTAGTCGATTTAGTGAAAAAAAACCCCAGCAACGGTCCATTTTCAACCCTTAAAAACAATTTAAATTGTAAAATGTTTCTACTTTTCCCACCACCTCGCATTTAATTAACCCTCACTTCCTTAAAGTACCCGGCCTTTCTGAGTTTTTGACAGGATAATATTCCTATATCTACCCTTAGTCGATTTAGTGAAAAAAAAACCCAGCAACGGTCCATTTTCAACCCTTAAAAAATGTTTAAACAAAATACTTGGTTTATTTTTCTTACCATTTCCCATTTGATTAACCCTCACTCCCTTAAAGTACCCGGCCTTTCTGAGTTTTTGACAGGATATTATTCCTGTATCTACCCTTAGTCGATTTAGTGAAAAAAACCCCCAGCAACGGTCCATTTTCAACCCTTAAAAACAATTTAAATTGTAAAATGTTTCTACTTTTCCCACCACCTCGCATTTAATTAACCCTCACTTCCTTAAAGTACTCGGCCTTTCTGAGTTTTTGACAGGATAATATTCCTATATCTACCCTTAGTCGATTTAGTGAAAAAAAAAACCCAGCAACGGTCCATTTTCAACCCTTAAAAAATGTTTAAACAAAATACTTGGTTTATTTTTCTTACCATTTCCCATTTGATTAACCCTCACTCCCTTAAAGTACCCGGCCTTTCTGAGTTTTTGACAGGATATTATTCCTGTATCTACCCTTAGTCGATTTAGTGAAAAAAACCCCCAGCAACGGTCCATTTTCAACCCTTAAAAACAATTTAAATTGTAAAATGTTTCTACTTTTTCCACCACCTTGCATTTAACTAACCCTCACTTCCTTAAAGTACCCGGCCTTTCTGAGTTTTTGACAGTATAATATTCCTATATCTACCCTTAGTCGATTTAGTGAAAAAAACCCCCAGCAACGGTCCATTTTCAACCCTTAAAAAATGTTTAAACAAAATACTTGGTTTATTTTTCTTAATATTTCCCATTTGATTAACCCTCACTCCCTTAAAGTACCCGGCCTTTCTGAGTTTTTGACAGAATAATATTCCTATATCTACTCTTAGTCGATTTAGTGAAAAAAACCCCCAGCAACGGTCCATTTTCAACCCTTAAAAACAATTTAAATTGTAAAATGTTTCTACTTTTTCCACCACCTTGCATTTAATTAACCCTCACTTCCTTAAAGTACCCGGCCTTTCTGAGTTTTTGATAGGATAATATTCCTATATCTACCCTTACTCGATTTAGTGAAAAAAACCCCCAGCAACGGTCGATGTTCAACCCTTAAAAAATGTTTAAACAAAATACTTGGTTTATTTTTCTTACCATTTCCCATTTGATTAACCCTCACTCCCTTAAAGTACACGGCCTTTCTGAGTTTTTGACAGGATATTATTCCTATATCTACCCTTAGTCGATTTAGTGAAAAAAACCCCCAGCAACGGTCCATTTTCAACCCTTAAAAAATGTTTAAACAAAATACTTGGTTTATTTTTCTTACCATTTCCCATTTGATTAACCCTCACTCCCTTAAAGTACCCGGCCTTTCTGAGTTTTTGACAGGATATTATTCCTGTATCTACCCTTAGTCGATTTAGTGAAAAAAACCCCCAGCAACGGTCCATTTTCAACCCTTAAAAACAATTTAAATTGTAAAATGTTTCTACTTTTTCCACCACCTTGCATTTAATTAACCCTCACTTCCTTAAAGTACCCGGCCTTTCTGAGTTTTTGACAGGATAATATTCCTATATCTACCCTTAGTCGATTTAGTGAAAAAAACCCCCAGCAACGGTCCATTTTCAACCCTTAAAAAATGTTTAAACAAAATTCTTGGTTTATTTTTCTTAATATTTCCCATTTGATTAACCCTCACTCCCTTAAAGTACCCGGCCTTTCTGAGTTTTTGACAGGATAATATTCCTATATCTACCCTTAGTCGATTTAGTGAAAAAAACCCCCAGCAACGGTCCATTTTCAACCCTTAAAAAATGTTTAAACAAAATACTTGGTTTATTTTTCTTAATATTTCCCATTTGATTAACCCTCACTCCCTTAAAGTACCCGGCCTTTCTGAGTTTTTGACAGAATAATATTCCTATATCTACCCTTAGTCGATTTAGTGAAAAAAACCCCCAGCAACGGTCCATTTTCAACCCTTAAAAACAATTTAAATTGTAAAATGTTTCTACTTTTCCCACCACCTCGCATTTAATTAACCCTCACTTCCTTAAAGTACCCGGCCTTTCTGAGTTTTTGACAGTATAATATTCCTATATCTACCCTTAGTCGATTTAGTGAAAAAAACCCCCAGCAACGGTCGATGTTCAACCCTTAAAAAATGTTTAAACAAAATACTTGGTTTATTTTTCTTACCATTTCCCATTTCATTAACACTTAATCCTAGAATGATGCACAATAATTACTTAGTAATTACTATAATACATTTTTAATTATTTAACTGTATTTTATATTTCTACAGTAGTTATAGCAAGAGCAGGCTAGACGGGAGAACAAACGGTAGAAAGCGTAAAGTGAATACGCGCGACCACTGGTGGAAAAACGAACTGCCGATTTCGTTGCCGAGAATCGTTGCTAACATGTCTCCGGTCTTTTTGGAACTCCTGATGCCGATGATGCAATATTTTACACAGAAACCATTGAAGCCGTCGCTCAACAAAATCACGACATGCAGTTATAGAGGAAACAACAAGTTCACGTAATGTCTGACGCCATTAGTGATTATAATAAAACTGCATCTACTCTCCAATTTAACGAACAAATACTTAATAAAAATATGTTAAAGTTCAATAATTCCTCTAAAAATACTGTAAAAAGAATCAACTCCTTAACTTACAGTCAAACGGTTACTGATCATCTCAGCTTAATTAGTCAATTATGCAATGAACTAAACGAAGAATTTGATGTAATGATAGCATCAATCTTATTTTCAAAGCAAAATATATTGCATCCAAACATAATTACCCCAAGGCACTTAAGGTATGAGTTGACAAAATTAAAATTAGTATCAAATTTGGAATTACCGTATGATACACGACTTTGATCATTTTCATTTTATAGTTTCTTCCAAACAGTTTAAAAAGCAGATTGCTCCAACATGTTAACTCTTTGATGCACCATGGAGCAAAATTTGGACCACTTAATATTTGTCAACAGATGCATAGTGGTACATAAAATAAACCACTTCAAATTCGCTAAATACCTTGCAGCACAGTCGCTCAAAAAATGAACCACAAGCCCCACTCGCGTAATATACTGTTGCGAAGATCGTGGAGCGAAATTTCCCGCAATTTTTTAGTCCGTTGTTTACAAACACGCGTTGTAGTAGGAGTAATTGCGCATATTTTAATCACCCACTGTTTGTTACGATTAATCAAAATAGTAAGTATAATTTAGTGATTTTTAACATTAAGACAGTTATAATAGTTAGTTTAGATTATACATACTTAAAAAGTTTCGCATAAAATCGAAATTTGTTTGAGATTAGGCTATACAGGGTGATTCCAAAGTTGGTGCTTTCCTTTCACCTGCGAATAGGGCTTAAAAAAATAAGGTTTTTTTTTTCTTTGACGTTTTTTCAAATTTAATGATTTTGGCCAAACCACATGAGATAATTAGACAAAATTTTGTAGGTGTCAGCAGCTACGTGGAAAGAAAATTTTCCAAGAAACAACAATTTTCTTGCGTTTACCAGTGGCGCGCGTATAATTTTTTTAAAACATTTTCGAAAAAAAATATTACCCTACTGGTTTTTTTCAACATAAAATTTATTATTGAATTCCTTGTTCAATTCTAAAAATAAAACCCCTTCTATTATTTTTTGCTACGACGCACCGCTTTTGAGTAAAAAAATAAAAACCGTCTTAATGCGTGCCTAAAATTAAATGCTGTTTTAATTTAAAATGTCAAATTATTAAAACTTAGTTCAAAGGCGGCTGAAATCTTTTGTTATTGTTTATGTCTGTTGATAAGGAATAACCTGTAGTTAGGTAAAATTAAATTTAAGTTATTTTTTATTTTGTTTTTTTTCAGTAAAACTTTGACACCCTGTATCTTCGTTATTGTTCATATTTCGAAAAAGTGTCAAAGGAAAAAAAAGCTTATTTTTTGAAGCCCTATTCGTAGGTGAAAGGAAAGCCCCAACTTTGAAATCACCCTGTATATATATTGTGTCCAGATTTTGGATCTCCATGCAATTAGGTGATGTTTGATTATTTTCGCATCTTAGGTGATCGCCATGGATTCGGTTTATCTTCCATTCAGTTTGGTTGGGATGTCGAAAGCGGAATTTGAGAGGGAACTGGAGGATGTGTACAGCATACCAAGTGATCAGAATTCGGTTCTTTCTGATGACGAAGATGAAAATTTGGGAAAAGTGTTTTCTGAAAGCGAAGATCTAGTTTTACAGGAGTCAAATGAATCCAATGACGACGAATCGCTTATAAAATATGTGAGTAAAAACACCTCACTACCAGAACCTCCTGTTCTATGGTCTCAATATAATATTACATCTGCTGGGGTACCTGACTCTTTCACTCACGAATATGGTTTATCTCAAGAGCTATTACAAATTGAGAACGATGATAATATTACGCCGTATTTTTTGTTCAGTTTGTTCCTAACAAATGACGTAATAGATGATATTGCATTCCAAACTAATTTATACGCGGAGCAGGAATTCCAAAAAAGTAGTATAAAATACACTCCAACATCTACCGACGAAGTAAAATTGTTCCTTGGAATAAACCTACTCATGGGAATAAAAGTGCTTCCGAGCTATCGTGATTATTGGTCGACTGATAATGATTTGAATGACCCTTATATTTCCAAACTGATGGTTGTAAATAGATTCGGCTGGATGTTAAGCCATTTGCACTTGAACAATAATGCCTTACTCCGAAACAGACAACAACCGGATTTTGACAAACTATACAAAGTTGGGCCATTTATCGACGCATTACAAAAAAATTTTCAAAAACACTACAAGCCGCATGAAAATATTGCCATCGATGAGTCGATGATTAAATTTAAAGGTAGATGCGGATTGAAGCAATACATGCCAAAAAAACCAATAAAGCGTGGGTTCAAAGTATGGGCTTTAGTTGATTCTGAAGGATATCTTTACAATTTTGATATTTACACAGGAAAAAGCAAGGATTACGTTGAGCATTCTTGGTAAGTGGTACTGCGTTTGACTGAGGGCTTGGAACAAAAAAAACATTGTTTATATTTCGACCATTTTTTTAATTCTTACGTTTTATAAAAAAACTAAAAGAAAGAAAAATTTATGCGTGCGGTACTGTAATGGCTAATAGAAAAGGACTTCCAAAATTAAAGGACGAGAAGTCGATGAAACAAGGATATTATGATTTTTCAATTAGTAGTGAAGGAATTGCATTAGTAAAATGGAAAGATAAGAGAGCCGTTTATCTTCTCTCAAATTTTCACAACCCGAAACACACAACAACAGTAAAAAGGAAGCAGAAAGATGGTAGTAAAGAAGAGGTACCCTGTCCGACACTCCTGACCGATTATAATAAAAACATGAATTTTGTCGACCGATTTGATCAGCTGAAATCTACCTATGAGCTTGACAGAAAAAGTAAGAAATGGTGGATGCGAATTTTTTTTTACTTTGTCGACTGTTGCGTAGTAAACGCGTTTATTCTCTACAAGAAAAAAAAATTGCCTGCAATTACTTTGAAACAATTCAGAAGAAGAGTCGTTGATGGTTTGGTGGCTAAAAAACTTGCAGAAATAAAATCTCGGAACGAACGTTTCATTAATAAAAGTTTACATTTTTAGTTATTGGCCAATAACTAAAAATTGGTATAAGTATAAATTTAGTAACCCAAGCCTATTTTTTGGTTTAGTTTTTCATTAGAGTGATATATTTGTGTTGCACGACATATTATTTTCCTATTTTCCAGTAATTGGCCGGGGGCCAACCACTAAAATTAGGGTGGCCAACGACTGAACGCACTTGCGCCTAAAAGTGTTTTGTCTAATATTTCAGAGTTTGATTTTTTGAAAAAATGGCCACGCATTACACTGAAGAACACATTCAAAAAGCGTTAAAAGCCATTGATGATGGAATGCCCATTAGGAAAGCTGCTACAAAGTTCCAAATACCACGTGCCACGTTACAATTTAGAAGAAGTGATAAGTTTAAAAAAACTGGACATGGTCCTGCACCAGTTCTAATCAAAGATGAAGAAACTGCACTGGTGGAATGGGTTTTCGAATGTCATCGAAAGGGATTTCCAAGAAGAAAGGAAGATGTTTTATACTCTGTGAAGCATTTCCTAGATATGAAGCCAAAGGCAAACTCATTTACAAATAACTGTCCGGGGAACGGATGGTACAAATCGTTTCTTAACAGACATCCACAACTGGCTTCACGAACAGCTGAATTTGTTACAAAAGCTAGTTCAAATATTTCCCCAAATGATTTGAAAAAGTGGTTTAGTGAAATAGAGGAATATTTAAAAGAAAAGGGATATTTCCATATTCTGCAAGACCCATCCAGAATATTTAATGGAGATGAAACAAACTTCTATTTGTGTCCAAAAAATTCCAAAGTACTCGCCTCAAGGGGTACATCTAATGTATATGAGGTGGAAATTGGTTCTTGCAAATCCAATATAACCGTGATGTTTACATTTTCCGCCACAGGTTTATTAACTCCCCCAATGGTAATCTTCCCATATAAAAGATTACCGAATTATATTATTCAATCGGTTCCAGAAGAATGGGGAATAGGGGCCACAGAAACAGGTTGGATGCGAAGCGAAACATTTTATGAATACATTTCTAACGTCTTGTATAATTTTTTATTAAAATCGGGCACAATATTTCCAATTATTCTTTTTTTGGATGGACATAGCACGCATTTAACTTTGCAGCGGAGTAATTTATGTCAAAAACTTCAAATAATTCTTATTTGCCCGAATGCTACACGGATACTTCAGCCCGCGGACGTAGCTGCCTTTCGACCAATAAAAGCGGGATGGAAGCGTGCTGTAACTGACTGGAAAAGAGATAATCCGACTGACTCTTTAACAAAAGGAAAATTTGTTCCCATTTTGCAGAAAGCAATAAAAAATTCACATAACCCGGTGGGACTTGTCAATGGGTTCAGGGCTTGTGGCATTTGCCCTTGGAATGTAAATGCTATAGAGTTTTCCAAGTGTATTGGTAGAGTTTCAAAACAAAAAGATGATGATTGTACTGAGATAAATATCGGAGTGGTCAGAAATACATTGTCCTATGAGAAATTTGTCAGTATAATAGGGCCCGATAAACTTAAAATAATAACAGCTATAGATGATAATGTCACTTATAAAGATATATTGCTGAATAAAGTACTTAAAGAATTTGTTCCAATACCAGAGCCAGAAGGAGAGCCAGAAAAAGTACCAGAACCAGATGAAGAGGTTGAAATCATAAATGAAACAAAAACATCAGAAATAGAAACCGGTGAGTCCAAAATTGAGCTAAAATCATCAAAAATACCAGATACTCGACCTGATACATCTCTAGATATTTGTAATAATTTTTACGTTGCAGATGCTATAATAGAAGAGAGCTCATTTACTTCCACATCAGAAAATAACACATAATTCAATAAGTCCCGGGACTAACCCACAGGTGGCACTACAAATCGCATTTTTATATTTTTCCCTTGAAGTACCATCTTTCAAACGACAGCTGTCAAATCCTGAGCTCATTCCCTCCAATATTTTGTTTGTGAGAATTTTTTAAACTGAACAACTTTTGAGTTTTTTAAAACATGAATAAAAGTGATTTTCGTGTGCTGATTAAACACTGTTTCCTGATGGGAAAAAAACACCGTCCAAACAGAACATTGGCTTGAAAAATGTTACGGGGACTCTTCTCCATCGAAAACAACGATTTGTAGTTGGTTTGCTGATTTTAAACGCGGTCGTACAGACACAAATGACGCTGAACGGTCTGGACGCCCAAATTCGGCTGTTGTTCCAGAAAACATAAAAAAAATCCACAAAATGATATTGTCTGATCGTAAACTGAAAGTGAGTGAGATAGCTGAGGCCTCAAAGATATCAGAAGGTAGTGTGTTAACAATTTTGCATGAACATTTGGGTATGCGAAAGCTGCTTTCGAAATGGGTGCCGCGAGTGCTCACTATTGACCAAAAACAACAACGAATTGATGATTCAGAGCGCTGTTTGGAGCTGTTTAACCGTAATAAAAAGGATTTTTTGCGCCGATATGTGACCATGGACGAAACCTGGATCCACCACTACACACCTGAATCAAAACGGCAGTCATCTGAGTGGACTGGACCCGGCGAAAGCCTCTTTCATCAAGACAATGCACCGTGTCACAAGTCCATAAAAACGAAGGTCAAATTCAACGAATTGGGTTTCGAATTGCTTCCCCACCCACCGTATAGTCCAGACCTGGCCCCCAGCGACTACTGGCTGTTTTCAGACCTCAAAAAAATGCTCCAGGGAAAGAAATATCAATCAAATGAGGAAGTCATCGCTGAAACTGAAGCGTATTTTGAGGGCCAAGGAAAAATCGTTCTATAAACATGGTATAGAAAAGTTGGAAAATCGTTGGAATGGTTGTATCACTCTAGAAGGGAACTATATTGATGAATAAAGACGAATTTCATGAAAAATAATTGTTTTTCTTAGTTGGTCCCGGGACTTATTGAATGAAGTGTTAGTCAAATTTTTAATATAGAGGACATTCCCATTATAAAGGGTTATCCATTTCGTGGTCCGGATTTCACAGCCCTGTTTCAATGACATATGTCAAACAGAACTGTCATCCGAGGCATCATATTTTTAGTTGAAGGTTTGCCATTTAACAATATGGATCGTTTGTCTACTGCAGAACGTGTTAAAATTGTGAAAACTTACTACAAAAATAGTGATTCAGTAGTAAGTACGTTTCGTGCATTACGTGCAGATTATGGTCGACATAATCGTCCATCTGAGCGTACAATTGGAAAGACAGTGAAAAAATTCGAAGAGACTGGATCTGTTACTGATGTCTTAAGGCCTATACAGTGTGTAAATTAAGTATGGAAACAAATCTGTATTTTTAAAACCAAAATAGATAAAAATATTTGGTTTGTGGCATTGACTGTTAACCAAGGTTCCGGAATTTTTTGCATCAGAAAAAATTTTTTTCAGCCCCGTGCAGAATGATAAAAAATCCGTTTATCCTATAAATGGTGGTCAAGAACCAAATGTCAATTAATTATGTTTTATAATTATGTAATAAAATTATAAAAAGACATTTTATAAAAATTATTATAGTAATTAAGTAAGAGAGGCAATTATGAAATAGTAAATTGGAATTTTAGAAATAATTTAAGTAGCTTTGGTTATCTCAGCTCCTTCGAAATGCAGATGCACAACGTACTTTAAAACCGGTTTCTAACTTGGGATTTCCCATTTACCCTTTCTTATCAGTAGCTATTTGGGTTTCTAAAGGATATTCTTTCGATAATGTTTCATCTACTCATTCTGGTTTAGTTAATTTTGTAGAGAGAGGTGTATTCAAGTGCTTCTGTAGTTTTGTTTAACAATGGTTCTTTTAAGTACACAGCAAAAAATTGACATTCTCCGCATTGTTGGGTATGGGGATAGGTCACGTACATATCAAGAAACTTGTGAGTTATTTAATGAACTGTACCCAGATCATCAAATAAACCGATCTACGGTAAGTAAGATCTGTACTAAGTTCTTGGAAACAGGGGATGTAGCAAATAAACGTAAAACTGGTCGACCTAAATCAGTTGTAACAGAAGACATGACACTGAATGTGCTTTTGAGTATTCAAGAAAATCCCATTACATCTACTCGTCAGCTCGGTAGTAATCTAGGTTTAAGTCACGCTTCGGTTCATAAAGCTCTGAAAGCCGAAAAATTTCATCCTTATAAGGTACAGCTAATTCATGAATTGAACGAGGATGATTTTGATCGTCGAATTCAATTTTGTGAAGAAATGATGCAGCGGTGTATCCAAGATCCGTTATTTAAAACAAAAATAGTATTTTCTGATGAAGCCTCATTCAGCCTCAATGGACACGTCAATAGACAAAACTCGAGGTACTGGTCTGATGAAAATCCACATTGGGCTCAAGAATGCCATACACAAAACCCTCAGAAGATTAACGTTTGGGCAGGATTAGTTGGATTTAAGGTAATTGGACCTTTTATAATTGAAGGTAATTTAAATGGTGATCGTTATCTGGACCTGTTGCGCGAGTCTATTGTACCCGCTATTTCAAGAGAGTTTCCTCCTGAGGATGAAGAGCATGCCGTGGATGAAAGTATTTGGTTTCAGCAAGATGGCGCTCCACCCCACTTCGCTGTAAATGTTAGGGACTATTTGGACCAGACTTTTCCAGATCAGTGGATAGGTAGAAGGGGTTCCATAGAATGGCCTGCAAGATCTCCCGATTTGTCCCCTTTGGATTATTTTTTATGGGGATATCTTAAGAGTAAAGTGTATGTAAATCGACCAGAAAACTTACAAGAGCTTTCAGAAAGGATTCTGGCGGAAGCACGGACAATTGATCAGCAAACAATTGGCAGAGTATTAAACGAATTTTACAATCGCTTAGGACTTTGTCAAGTTGCTCTTGGCCATCAATTCGAACATCTTTGAATTCTTCAGGTAATAGCAGCAAACATTACTTTAATAGTAATACCTTTTGTCTGTGTGTGTGTTTTACAGTATTAAATTAGTTTTATTATGTGTTATTATTTATGATGTGTATTATTTGTGCTCTAGATTATTTATTTCCTGTCTTATCTGTACTTCAAACAATTCGTTTGTGACAGGTTTAGCGGTACAAAAGCTATAAAATGACTGATCACTCAATAGGGGCTACTATAACAGGCATTCAACATTTTTAATTGGTGAAATGGGCGCTTATTTACCCAATCAAGTTTTTGAATGCCTGCCATTTCGTCTAGGGATGACATATCGACCTAAGATTTGTGCCACTGCTTTTGTCTTGACAAACCCTTCAAAACGAGGGGTCACTCAATAGGGGTTTGCGTTTAAAAATTTGGGGCTGCCCCCGAAATCCCCTATTTTGGGGGCTGGGGCAAAATTTTGAATACGATAAAAACATCCACTTTTCAATCTAATAATGGTATCTGGAGTTCGGCTTACCCAATGTAACCCATTTACAAGGTAAATATGGGTATTCACACTGGATTTCGTTTGCCCATCTCGAAATTTAAAATGGCCGCCATTCTGGTTAGGGGTAAGATATCGACCTCGGGTTTACGGCATTGTATTTCTTTTGACAAACCCTTCAAAATGAAGGGTCACTCAATAGGGGTTGCTATTTAAAAAAATTAAGTTACCCCCTACCCCAACCCCCCCTGAGGGGGTGAAAAATTTTTTCTGATGCAAAAAATTCCGGAACCTTGGTTAACAGTCAATGCCACAAACCAAATATTTTTATCTATTTTGGTTTTAAAAATACAGATTTGTTTCCATACTTAATTTACACACTGTACATCATCGAAATGCACGCTCGACGGAAAATATTGCCGCTGTAAGTGAAAGTGTTGAAGAAGACCCGAATTTATCCATTCCTCGGCGTGCGCAACATTTGGGCCTGTCTTACGGCACGCTATGGCGTATTTTGCATTTGGATTTGCATCTCCATCCTTATAAGGTTCAGTTGACACAAGAACTGAAGCCCGCTGACCATGGAATGCGTAGAACATATGCCGATTGGGTGCTTGAACAACAACGTTTGGATGACGATTTTTCGCATCGAATTTTCTTCAGCGACGAAGCACATTTTTCACTCGGTGGCTATGTAAACAAGCAAAATTGTCGCATATGGGGCAGTGAAAATCTTCATGTAACTGTTGAGAGACCATTACATCCACAAAAAGTCACTGTTTGGTGCGCCATTTGGTCTGGAGGAGTGATAGGCCCGTACTTCTTTGAAAATGAAGAAGGCGTCACTCAAACTGTCAATTCTCATCGCTACAGCCAAATGATTGCCGATTTTTTTTGGCCTGAAATTAATGATATGGATTTGGAAGAGATGTGGTTCCAGCAAGACGGTGCAACAAGCCACACAACACGACCAGTTTTAGCTTTATTGCAAGAAAAATTCGAAGGACGTGTAATTTCTCGTTTCGGTGATGTCAATTGGCCACCAAGGTCGTGCGATTTATCGCCTTTGGATTTTTTTTTATGGGGTTATGCGAAGGATCGTGTTTATGCCGACAATCCCCAAACTATTGAAGCTCTGAAAACCAACATACGTCAAGTTATGGGTGAGATATTGCCTGAAATGTGCCGGCGAGTCGTGGAAAATCTCACAAGGATCGAGTCCTGTAAGAAGTCACATGGAGGACATTTAAATGATGTTGTATTCCATACATAATGGCAAGGTCTAAGCATTATATTGAAATAAAAATTTGATCAAAATTCTAAATGGAAGTGTGTTTTATTTACGTTTACTTTCGGAACCACAAAATGGATAACCCAGTAATATCTGAAGAAGAGCTCATTTCCAATTTGATAATGATAAAATGGGGACCCAGATAGAGGCAAATAAATTAGTTACATCCGATCAAACTGAATCTAAAAACTCATTAAAAGATTTCTTATATTGGCCAATAACACCTCAAAGAAAGGGAAAAAGACAATCAGATCATGATCCATAACATCGACGCAATGGAAAAAAATAAAAACAGACAGAGAAGAAACAAAAAGACAAAGAGAAATAGAAAAAGAAGCCAGAAAACAGAAACGGGTAGAAAACAAATTACAAAAAGAAATACAAAAACAATCCTCGAAAAATGAAAAGAATGTAAGCCAAAGAAAAAGAGCGTTGTATCAAAGGCTCCTATCTCGGCTCCAATACTGGCTTCACGGCTCGAGAGAACACCCGAAGAGAAGGAACCTCTCCTGTATACTCTGGAAAAAGTTAATAAAGCCTCCAGATTTTTATTTGTCGAATCTCCTAATTCTCCTAAAATTAAAGTAATATCAGACATAACTTTAAACGTACCGCCTAAAGTTACTCAAGAAAATATTTTAGATCAAATTGGATTGATTCAAAGCAAAAATTGTATTTTAACCCTTAATTGGGCGCACCGGTGTATTTCGTACACCAATCGCGGAGAATTCGATGTAGATCGTTCAAGCGCGGTTACCCCTTATTCCCACTTTACGTATCTTTAAGTAACAGTCACACCTCCGCGCCGTCAAATTTTCAGTTTGATTGAAGATTCCAAGCAAGAAGAGCACGCGTTTTCATTCTGAGTGGTGTACAGAGTACACCAAGCGCCTAATTATGTAAGTACATTTTCCAGATATAAAAAGTAAATTGTTCATTTATATTCGGTATATTATTGAAGTATGGTTACACTATTTTCTCTACATATTCGATTTTCGTTTCAGGGATCAAGTTCAAGTCAAAAATCCTAAAAAAACTCACTGATGAAGAACTAGCCCGGTTTTTGGAAATTGATGATAACCCTACAGAGCCCTTGGAAAGTGAAATTGACAACGAAGAAGACTTTGACCTTGAAGAAGAGGTGATAAATGAAAGTGAGCATGACAGTTCTTCTGAACTATCTGGAGAGGAACAAGTAGAAAACGACGATGAAAGTGAACAAGAAAATAGGTTTTATGTGGGTCGCGATAAAACAACCAAATGGAGAAAAACTTCTATTGCTGCCCGAACCGCAAAAACCATGGCTTGTAATATAATAAAGATTCTACCAGGACCCAAAAAATTGTCTCGTGTAATAGATAGTGAAGTAGATGCTTTCCTCCAAATTTTCTCCGTGGACATTTTGAGGAGATATTACGCTGCACCAATGTCTATATTGACAGCATCAAGAAAAAATTTCAAAGGGATAGAGATGCAAAATATGTATCTATGAATGAACTACAAGCATTCCTTGGTTATTGATCCTTTCGGGTGTGAAAAAAGCCGGCCATACCTCATTTTTAGAACTTTGGAATACAGACGGTTCAGGAATAGAAGTATTTCGAGCTTGTATGAGCAGCAAAAGGTTTTTGTTTCTCCTACGCACAATAAGATTTGACGATGTACATACAAGAACTCAAAGACGGGAGACTGATAAGCTAGCACCAATAAGGTTTGTATTGGATAAGTTTATAGACAATTGCAAAAAATGCCTACTGCCTCAGTGAATTTGTCACTATAGACGAAATGTTGGTACCGTTTAGAGGACGATGTGGGTTTATCCAGTACATTCCTAATAAGCCGGCTAAATATGGGCTGAAAATTTTTGCTCTTTGTGATGCAAAAACATTTTATACAAGCAACATCGAGGTTTACTGTGGTAAACAGCCACAAGGACCTTATTTTCAAGCAATTCACCTTCAGATGTTGTAAAAAAGGTTAACTAAGCACATTAGAGGAAAAAACAGAAACCTAACTTGCGACAATTGGTACTCAAGCATACCACTTGCGTTTATCTCTGCTCCGAGAAGATAAGATATCATTCCTGGGAACACTAAGGAAAAACAAAAGAGAGATACCCAGTGAATTTCTTCCAGACAAACGTAGAGCTTTACAATCTGCATTGTTCGGGTTTCAAAGAGAAGTAATGATTACTTCGTATGTACCGAAAAAAAATAAAGCCGTAGTGCTAATTTCGACTATGCATAATGACGATAAAATAGACGAAGAATCTAAGAACCTCATTTGATCCTTGATTACAATGGAACGAAAGGAGGGGTGGACACAGTGGATCAGCTGTGTGGAAATTATTCTGTCTCAAGAAGGACAAAGAGATGGCCATTGTGTTTATTCTTTCAATTACTAAACATAACCGGTATCAACAGTCAAGTTCTGTATCAAGGAGTGAAAGGTTCTGGGGTGATTAGACGAGTATTTTTGAAGAATCTTGCGTATTCCTTGATGAAACCTCACCTAAAAGACCGCTTATCTACAAATGTCCCGTTGGATATAAAACTTTTGCTGAAGAGGATTTTGGGAGAAGACAAAAGTGTGGCCAACCCTGACGATGAGCCGCCTGTAAAATAAGAGCTCGTTGTGTTATTTGTGGAAGGGCCAAGAACAGAGTTACAACGATGGTGTGCGACGTTTGCAAGTGTTCAGTGTGCAAAGAACATAGTCAAAAAGCGATAAAATGTCAAAATTGTAGCAACAAGGATGTAGTTGACAGTGAATAAGCATTATCTACGGGCTTCATTAAATATTTTTAATTAAACTGTTTATTTTATTTAGTCTGATTTAAATGTTGGAAAGAATGTTCCTAACTAATCTAGAAATATAATCTGTTATTTTGCCAGAGTATTATTTTTAATAATTTTTTCCTACATAAGATAATTTTTGCAAGCACTCCCTAAATTTGATGTGGTGTACAAAATACACCATGCGATCAATAATGTATTAAATTGAGGCGCGCCTAACTAGGGTTAACTGACGGAATGTGCTATAGTTGTACACTTCAGTAAACGACAGAGTGGTTTAAAATGTAGTTCTTGCACAAGAGCATATCACTTTGAATGCCTAACAAAATTTGACTTGCACAAATCCAATTCTCCAATATTTCATTGTTTAACCTGTTTAAAAAACAAAAGTTGAATATTTGTTATCCCAATAAATATTGCTAAAAATAGTTGAAAGTTAAAGTGTTATTTTTTGTACCTGAAGAACTTAGGGATTTTAGTATTTGTTTCAAATATTAGATTTTTTGTTACTTACGTTTTATTATAGAGTAATAAGTTTTATGTTCATTTTTTATATTTGTGGCAGTTCTAGTAGAACATTTAGGTAATTGTTTAATCTACCTAGGTTCTTATTTTAGTCAGGTATAATTATGTTTTAACCCTTCTGTTAATTAAATACAGGGGTCTTAACAGCGGCCAACAACTCATTTTCTCTAGGCCAATAACTGATTTTGATTGCCAACTACTGTACATTTCATCTGTTTATATTTTTAAATATTTGTTTTTTGTTAATTGTTAAACCCATTTTAATATGAATAAAACGTTTGAAAGTATTAAATATCTACTTAATTTTTAGTACATAAAAAATTCAATCTACTTTTTAACTTTGAAATTACAAAATAATTTGTTGTCTGAAGGGGCCAACAACTGTATAGCTTACCCTAAGCGTAATTGAAAACTGTAAAAATACTTTTATTTTCATAGTAATACAAAGCATAATTTGCATTATTTTTTAATAAAAGTTTTAATGACCGAACTTGTTTTCTTTTTACTTTGGTTGCACGCTGGTCAATTTTATGAACCACCGTTTATCTGTCATTTTGACAGTTTAGTTATTTACACAATCTTAAAATTGAATTAACCCTAGATGTATAACGTATTATAGGTTAAAATTTTTCATTTATAAGCAAGTTTTATTCTTGTGCAACTAGCGTTTAAAAAGTATGCAAAATCCTGTGCCGCAAAGAGTTAAACCATGTCTACTTCACCAGCAGTTAGTGATTGTGCAGAAGCTTTAGAAGAATTGTGCAACGTTGTTACATCACCAGAAGTGCCGATGAATAGTGAAACAGAAGCAGACTTAGAAACTGGTGAAGATGTCGTAAGTGATAGATATCGTTGCTGCGAATTTTACCCCCAATAATGAAATTTTAAAGAAATCAAAGAAATAAATAATTTCTATGAAGCACCCGAAGATATGCGTGTACAAAATGGAACTGGAAAAATTACTGAAGCACAAGAAATTGGTGGTTGTGGAATCGCCCAACACAACACCATACCATGTTATCATTTTGCAATTATTACTATTCAGCTATGATAGAATCAAATGGAACTATAATGATTCTTTGTGCAAAGTGTTACCGTACATTAAGTAATACGTTTTGGGAAAAAGTGGCATACAATGTTAAAGATGTAAGTTTAATTTTGGTTCACGAACATACTAAAGGCCACTTAAATTGCGATATTTGTGCTGTAGATACGTGCAATAATGATAATTCTTTAATATGTTATTTGGGAGAAATTAGTAAGCGTCGAGAAATTGTAAAGTTATGGAGGGCACGTGAAGATTAAATATTTTATAGCGATTGCGAAGACGTTTCACCACCTCAACTAACCAATTCAATGATGGCACCATGCGAGATTTCCTGTCTTCTGAATTTGCTGGAACTTCTTTCAAGTGGAGCAACTTCCTTTTACCTGATATTGTAATGGTTAGAATTAACGCAAGTAATCATACAGAACGAAAACAACTTAGCTGGCAAACGCTCATTAAAGACCTTTGTACTACCACTCCAGAAAATAAAGAAGCAAATCAAACTAGCGGCGAGCAACAAATTCAACGAATACACAATTTCATTTCGAAGTTCGTAGATCTCTTAAAGGAGCACGACTACTTCACGACATTTTGCCAACGTCACTAGAACCGAATCTGCAGCAATCCCATTGAGCCTACCGTTCCGTAAAAGGAACAGTTTAATTTACAGTTTTCTATAAATACCTACATAATTTTCGAATAGATGGCGCATCTTATACGCGATGAGAAGCATAATTGACGGTGGATTTATACTGTTTAGATCCACGTGAGCAATTTTAGAATTATTCACACCGGTTCTATTTCTGTGCATTTGTTTCTGTTAGTGAATCATGGATCCTTGCGCGTAAGTATTAACTTTTATTCGTGATATTTTCAATTAACTTCTTTTCTGTTTTTAATAACGTTAACCTTGACCTTATAAACATAATCCTAAGCTAATTGTTATTTCACCATGTCTACACACGTGCTAAATATGATGTTCCGTTAAAAGAACACTAGGACAATATACTCTGTTTCGGCAACTAGTGTTGTTTACATTTTTTTTTGTTTTAGATCTAAATATAATTTACACAGACCTCTAAAACTGCACGAATTGCTTGAGGAATTAGAAAACTTTGATCTCGACTCCCCTGCACCAGACAGTATTACAATCTTGCCGCCGGAAAATGCCAATGAAGAGCTCACAGACGAGGACTCTGGCGATGAAAATTTTGTAACTCCCAATAACCTTCCAGGAAGCCAATTACGTTCAGAGGCAAATTTGTCATATGACGGTGAAAGTCAACAAGATGAAGACAGTGGGACTCTGATGACGAGATACTGCTAAGTTCCTTTGCAAACAAGAAGAAAAAACTGTCAATCAAAAGTAAGTCCAGAAAAAGTCAACTGTCAAATGGTCCGATGTGGAATTGACCAACACCTTTTCCTAATTGGTTGGACGTATGTGGCCCACAAAGTCGAAAAATCTTCTTTAGAACTCTTCATGTATTTTTTTGATAAGGATATAGTTCAAATGCTGATAAATTATACAACTATATACGCAGCCCAAAAAATCAGACCTCTACTGTCGCTGAGAAAGAATTTTACTGCTTTCTTGGGTTTCTCATTCTGAGCGGATACGCCGTTGTAAACCGTCGCAAAATGTACTGCAAAATCGCCCAGATGCAAATATGCCTTGGTTTTGTGAATCTATTTCTCGGGATCGGTTTCAATACATAAGTCTAATCTTCACTGCAACGACAATACGCAGCTTCAAAGGATGAAAAGTTCTCGAAGATGAGGCCATTGTTTGATGGGTTGAATCAGCGTTTTAGATGTTTTGCACCCGAAGAAGAAATCATAGTGTCGATGAAGCCATGGTGCCATTATGGTCGACATGGCTGCAAACAATTTATACGCGGCAAACCGATACGTTGGGGCTATAAGTTTTGGGCTGGCACAACTAGGCTGGGATATATAGTATGGTTTGATCCGTATCAAGGTTCCACAGCTCCACTTCACGAAAAATATAAGGATCAGGGATTAGGAGCCAGTGTTATTCTACAATATGTTGATGTACTAACCTCTGAAACCTATCGTCCCTATCATATATTTGCGACAACTTTTTTACATCGTATTCGTTACTTGAAGTACTAAAAGATAGAGGGATCAAATGTACGGGAACTATAAGGGAAAATAGGATTCCCTCTGACCCCCTGGAGAGTTCAAAAACTTTGAAGAAGAAAAGCAGGGAAACATTTTGCCACAAATTAGGGAATGAAACCATACTATTATGTAAATGGAATGATAATAATGTCGCAAACATCGCAACGAATTTTCTTTCGGTTTCGCCAGTAAATAAAGTAAAGAGATATTCAAGAGCCGAGAAGAAACATGTAAATGTTGATCAACCTTATCTTATTCAAATGTACAACCAAAATATGGGGGGAGTTGACAGATCAGACCAAAATATCAGCCTGAACAGAATCTCCATTAGGGGAAAAAAATGGTATTTTCCCCTATTTTGCCATTGCATTGATATGGCTATACAGAATGCATGGCAACTTCACCGTATAAATCTAGGAAAGTTGGACCAATTGGCATTTAGAAGCATAGCGACGAACCTACTAGAAACTTATAAGAAGAGTTCTAGAAGGAGCCCGTCAAGACCATCACAAAGTGAACATGAATTTTCCAGATTCGATAGACTAGACCATCTGGTGGAATATCAAAATAAGCAAACCAGATGTCGTATTTGTCACAAGAAATTTTTTAGATGTAAAAATGTTCCGTTGGACTACATCCTAAGGATTGTTTCATTTTGTACCATACTTCATAATTTTATGTAATATATGATCAGTAATCCGATAACAGGGTATTGTCCTACTGTTCCTTTAAAGAACGTCAGTTTTAGAAAAAACTTGACAACCAAAAAAAAATCTGATGTTTTTTAGAGGTTTAGAGTGTTAAAATAGCCCTATTTAATAAATAAAACCCTTGGTTTCCCAAAAAAAATAGTTTTAGGTTTATCTGGGTTAAGAAGCAGATTTTTTGTCTTTTCAAGAAGTAAAGTATCAAGTAAAAGTAGGTTTATAACAAATTGTAAGAGTAAAAATACCTAGTCTGATATTTACAGTTTCTAGATAGAATTTTAATAGCAGAATGTACAAAACATTACATTTTACTCACAAAAGCAGTCAATTCTGTAATGTACAGTTTTGGGTTCATTGGTTGTAATTTGATCCCATCATGGTGTTGATTACTGAAATCGTGAGAATTTTACAGTAAAAAACTTCCTCAGCAAACATTTTGTATATGTACTTACTTTTATAAAGCACCATATTATCTTGAATAAACATAGTATCCCTTGGTGTTGTTAACCCCACATTTTAAATCACATACAGATAAAGTACATACTCAAATATGTACTCAAATGCATTCTTACTCTCATGAACTGAAGTTCATAAACACATTCTACAAAATTACTTTCAAGATGAAAAAACCCTTGTGTCTTGTAAGTAAATACCTGATACTCCTAAACCTGAAGTCAGATTTTTTTTAGAGATTATATAGCCACACATATCAATAACTTAAAACATTAACAAAAATATCAAACATCTAACATGCATCTAACCTAACCTCAAACTTGGAATTAATCATACAAAAATCGGGTTTATTTCACAGATATTGAAGAAACAATACTTTAAAGAAAATTTGCCACAATAAGTCGATCAAATCTGCTATTATAAAGTCAAAAATTTAAATTTAAAAAAAGTCATTTTACATTACTTCTTATGGGAAAAAAATTCCCGCGCAAAATTTTAGCACAAACATGGCCCCCAAAGCCAAGTCATGTGTCGCCACTGTTTCTGTATAGAGTCAGTGTAATGTGTTCATTCATAAACGTTTCTACGAGAAATAGTAAAAATCGACAAAAAAATAATACACAAAACATGTGATTTAGACAAAGACGGATTTTAATGGTCTCCTAAGAAAAAGTTGGTCCCGCCCCTTCGTTCATTTTAAAGTTGAAGCTGATCGGACTGCCACCTTGAGTGCAGATAACTGCTTGCCACGTGATTGTCACATTGTAAATTGCGACTGGTACCACCTGTTATCTGTCATATACAAAATTGACATTTGAGAGTGCATTTGTCATATTTGTAAACGGTACCCGAGCTGCTTTCTTTCGACATGTGATTTCGGATCAAAACGCGTTATAATCACAACACACATAACCTCAAATTTTATTTTTATTTGTAAATACAGACAACAGAGTTTAGTTTATATTCATAAAATTCATCAATCATTCATCAATGGCCATTTTGGAGGTTCAGGATCCTGAAACCAACTCATTGATAACGTTTGAGTTAAATGAGGAGGATTATCATCGAGCTACTAATGGTAAGTTTATTCTTATGGATTTTGTATTTAGTATTAATATTTTACGGAAATTTTAGATATGCATTTTGTTCAAATGTTACTTAATAAATTCATGTTGTTGCTTTTTGGCAACATATAGCTAGTTATCATACTGGAACGCAGGGGACGGCAAATATTGAACTGATTGCATGGTGTGTCCGCCTGTCTACATACCTCCTAATTACATGCCGCGATCAAATCGCTGCAAGTGGAGTGCGTAGGAAGGACAAGCGACCATTTTGCTCACTAGGCACGCCTGATTCAATCCGTTTGTGTTATTCAATTTCAACACGTGGTATATTTGAACAGAGTTTTACTGAGTGATGTAAAAATTGTGGTTTGAGTTTTGAAAGGTATGTATTATGCATATATTATGTTGCGTGGCAAAAATTTAGTACACTTATTCCACATTTTAGGAAAAAACACTATACCGGGTGGTCAAAAGAAAATATCAAGAGCTACAAATTGGTATATTGAACCACCCTGTAACTGTCAAAATAACAGAGTTATGGGCGCTGACAAAGTGAAAACTATCATACTGAAACTTTACAGCAAACAACTCAGTTTTAACAGTCACTGACTCGGTTATTCGACATTTTAGGAAAAAATGCTATACAGGGTGGTCAAAAGAGAATATCAAGAGCTACACATTGGTATATTGAACCACCCTGTAACAGTCAAAATAACAGAGTTATGGGCGCTGACAGTCAAATTCAAACAACTGGGATTTAACAGTAAATTACTTGGTTATTTGACATTTGAAGAAAAAAACACTATACAGGGTGGTCAAAATGACCAGTAAGTAGATTTAACCGAAAATGTCTAATTTGAAAAACATGACCAATTTTTACAACTTTGACAGGTTGTGACTTACGAATCAAAATGTTTCTCTGTTTGACTCTTGGAAAAAGAATGCAATTTTCATGCCAACATTAAGATATTTGACAGGTGTCAGTCGTTTTGTTGGTTTAAATGCGATATTGTTTGCAGCCGAGCACTCCGAAGACTCCGAAGACTCCGATCAAACCCAGGATCCACAGTCAGCATAAACCCAGCGATTTAGATGGTGTCAGAAAATCGCTGTTTCAGTCATCCCAAATGTTCTTCCAAAGGTCGCAACGCCGATTCTTCCGCCCATCATTATAGATAGTTAGTAATTTTTCGACAAAAAAAAAATACTTATTCAGATGTTTTTTTTTACCCATTTGTCAAGAAGAAAGTTTTTCCATCAATACATACAAAAGAATGTAAAAGTTTCTTGACAATTGGTGGATGCGCGAAAAAAAAGACTTTAAAAAAAAAAAAAACACATAAAATTGCAAATATTTCTAATTGGAAAATTTGTGACGTCACTACAATCAGTTTAATTTAAAACTAATAATCCACCAGGAGAGATCTGGTGTTGGCGTCAAAGTTCCTTCACCATATTATAATAACATATTTTGTGACACTCGTTGCTTTGACACTAAATTACTCCCTTACTTGACAAGTTACGTCAAAATGTCATAGAAAACAAGAAATAGAGCAGATTTCAGGCTTTCATAACGTTACCTTTGTTTTGTTACCAAACGGCAACACTATGCATTTTTTCTATTTCATGTTTTTTTCTAGAAGTTGCCGATCGGTAACATTACGCATTTATAATAAGTTTTCTAAAGATATTTCTGTTTTTTATCCTCTAGTATGAGCAAAAATAAGCTACTCACAGACCAGGACCTTGCGGCCTATTGGGAGAATTTTACCGGTCTGAGTGATGACGGATGCGATGTAAGCGATGCAGACAGTTTGGAGGACTGTTCTTTTATACCAGAAAGTGATTTTGATGATGAAAACCATGATCAAAGTGAGGTAACACTGGAAGTTGAAGAAGTCAACCAGCAGTCCGATGATGATGACGATTTGCCATTGTCGACTTTTTTGTCTTCCAAACAGAAAAAGGCACTAAAAAAAGACATTGACTGAAAATCAAAATCTTTGGAGTTTAAATGCGATATTTTGTTTGCAGCCGAGCACTCCGAAGACTCCGAAGACTCCGATCAAACCCAGGATCCACAGTCAGCATAAACCCAGCGATTTAGATGGTGTCAGAAAATCGCTGTTTCAGTCATCCAGCAAATGTTCTTCCAAAGGTCGCAACGCCGATTCTTCCGCCCATCATTATAGATAGTTAGTAATTTTTCGACAAAAAAAAAATACTTATTCAGATTTTTTTTTTACCCATTTGTCAAGAAGAAAGTTTTTTCCATCAATACATACAAAAGAATGTAAAAGTTTCTTGACAATTGGTGGATGCGCGAAAAAAAAGACTTTAAAAAAAAAAAAACACATAAAATTGCAAATATTTCTAATTGGAAAATTTGTGACGTCACTACAATCTAGTTTAATTTAAAACTAATAATCCACCAGGAGAGATCTGGTGTTGGCGTCAAAGTTCCTTCACCATATTATAATAACATATTTTGTGACACTCGTTGCTTTGACACTAAATTACTCCCTTACTTGACAAGTTACGTCAAAATGTCATAGAAAACAAGAAATAGAGCAGATTTCAGGCTTTCATAACGTTACCTTTGTTTTGTTACCAAACGGCAACACTATGCATTTTTTCTATTTCATGTTTTTTTCTAGAAGTTGCCGATCGGTAACATTATGCATTTATAATAAGTTTTCTAAAGATATTTCTGTTTTTTATCCTCTAGTATGAGCAAAAATAAGCTACTCACAGACCAGGACCTTGCGGCCTATTGGGAGAATTTTACCGGTCTGAGTGATGACGGATGCGATGTAAGCGATGCAGACAGTTTGGAGGACTGTTCTTTTATACCAGAAAGTGATTTTGATGATGAAAACCATGATCAAAGTGAGGTAACACTGGAAGTTGAAGAAGTCAACCAGCAGCGTCCGATGATGATGACGATTTGCCATTGTCGACTTTTTTGTCTTCCAAACAGAAAAAGGCACTAAAAAAAGACATTGACTGAAAATCAAAATCTTTGGAGTTTAAATGCGATATTTTGTTTGCAGCCGAGCACTCCGAAGACTCCGAAGACTCCGATCAAACCCAGGATCCACAGTCAGCATAAACCCAGCGATTTAGATGGTGTCAGAAAATCGCTGTTTCAGTCATCCAGCAAATGTTCTTCCAAAGGTCGCAACGCCGATTCTTCCGCCCATCATTATAGATAGTTAGTAATTTTTCGACAAAAAAAAATACTTATTCAGATGTTTTTTTTTACCCATTTGTCAAGAAGAAAGTTTTTCCATCAATACATACAAAAGAATGTAAAAGTTTCTTGACAATTGGTGGATGCGCGAAAAAAAAGACTTTAAAAAAAAAAAAAACACATAAAATTGCAAATATTTCTAATTGGAAAATTTGTGACGTCACTACAATCTAGTTTAATTTAAAACTAATAATCCACCAGGAGAGATCTGGTGTTGGCGTCAAAGTTCCTTCACCATATTATAATAACATATTTTGTGACACTCGTTGCTTTGACACTAAATTACCCT
This sequence comes from Ips typographus, assembly GCF_016097725.1. Taxonomy (NCBI): domain Eukaryota; kingdom Metazoa; phylum Arthropoda; class Insecta; order Coleoptera; family Curculionidae; genus Ips; species Ips typographus. The sequence goes on from NW_028098583.1 coordinate 202,027, forward strand.
TACTTGACAAGTTACGTCAAAATGTCATAGAAAACAAGAAATAGAGCAGATTTCAGGCTTTCATAACGTTACCTTTGTTTTGTTACCAAACGGCAACACTATGCATTTTTTCTATTTCATGTTTTTTTCTAGAAGTTGCCGATCGGTAACATTATGCATTTATAATAAGTTTTCTAAAGATATTTCTGTTTTTTATCCTCTAGTATGAGCAAAAATAAGCTACTCACAGACCAGGACCTTGCGGCCTATTGGGAGAATTTTACCGGTCTGAGTGATGACGGATGCGATGTAAGCGATGCAGACAGTTTGGAGGACTGTTCTTTTATACCAGAAAGTGATTTTGATGATGAAAACCATGATCAAAGTGAGGTAACACTGGAAGTTGAAGAAGTCAACCAGCAGTCCGATGATGATGACGATTTGCCATTGTCGACTTTTTTGTCTTCCAAACAGAAAAAGGCACTAAAAAAAGACATTGACTGAAAATCAAAATCTTTGGAGTTGAATGAGGATCAGTTACGGTTTTATGGGGATACTGAGTTGTCTGCTGAAATAATGTCATTAGAAACTCCTTCTCAGTTTTTCTCATTCTTTTTCTCAGAAGAACTAATAGCTAAGACTTGTAAGGTAAAAAAAGATTGTCGGTTAAAAGTGGTTCGTGCAGGTCTGTTGGAATCGAGATTTCGTAGTAGTAGGCGAAATTATCTGGTGTTTAAGAAATTTAAACAATATTATAAATCACAATAGTATTTATATTAATTAAGACTGTATAAGATAAAATAGCTGGATAACACAGGGCATGTCGGCCAAATCTTCCAGGTAAATAATTATGTTGTTAGGTGAATAAGATGGGGAATTTACAACCTTTTACAGCTTTTGATTGCTCCAAGTTTAACATTGACGAGGAAAAGTTACTACTGGACACTGTAAACGGACTCCTGCGTATAAGAGTGTATTTGGTACAGCACGAAATTCCTGGATGGACAAGTGTGTCACCCTGACTAATGGACGATCACCCGTGGCACGTTTTTGAATTACCTCGCCACTAATAAGACTTAGTGTGTAAGTTGCGTTGACAGGCCTGTCTGATGTAAGTTTAGTTTTGTTTGTTTCTATTTAATTGTAAGTGTTGTGTGATTATAGTTTACAGGCTTTTGTATTATCGTGCAATGCGTTCTATGTAGATACTAGTATACATATACTGAATATTTATTTAAGATTTACGGGTTTAATTTAAAATCTGGCGTTGATGTCAGGAGTAACCCGTTACAGACTACTGAAGAAACCAACTTATATTCAGTGCAAACTAAGCCTGAAAGACCAACCGTTTTTACAGAGAACGGCATGAAGAATTACTTTGGCATAATTATTTATACATCTCTGGTACACATGCCCAACATCAGATCATTCTGGAGTGAAGAGTTGAGATTTGCACCTATTGCAGATGTGATGTCAGTGAACAAATTTGAAAAAATACGCCAGTTTATTCATTTCAACAACAATTCCACCTTCATTTCTCGTGACCAACCAGGACACGATAGGCTTTATAAGATTAGACCTCTCGTTGAATACTTGAACAAAAGATTTTCTTCGGTGGCTTTAGAACAATATCTTAGCATTGATGAACAAATGTGTTCAACGAAGGTTAGACATTATATTGTCACGAATGGAAAATCCGTTAATTGGAAAGATGGACTGATTAACTTAAAAAACATAAAAGTATTCGAGGATTGCGAAATAATAAGCGCACGAGGCAAGGTCGCATCACGATGCACGAAATGTGTCATGCACCGGCGTGCACCGTATCGGTGATGCGTCACCACCACCTGCCCTTTGCAGGAAAGTGTGAAAAACAAGCGCACAATAACAAACTTGCGTCAGCCCGATCAAGGGCTATAAAAATACGCCGGATTTCTTTAGCAGTAGAGGATCACGTGTGAACCGATCATACGGTAGTGCGAACAGCTGACCCGAGAAGTCGAAATGTCGACTCCTCCTCGCGGAAAAGATCAATGTTAATTATGTTCCGTTCTCCAAAGTTACTTTCCCCCCCAAACGCGAAGTGACAAGCCATCGCCAGAAAAAGCTAAGTCCTTAGCTTATGACTATGTAAGTACAATTGTTAATTGTCAACTTTTTGTATGTTTACAACCGTATTGTGCATCCATTTGTGTATACTATATTAATAGATTTAAGTGTTGTATGAGAAAAACTCAGCGTTGATTTCATACCCTAAAAACTGAGATCCCGGCGCGACGTTTAACGTCGTGGAGAGTCAGTTTAATTGGTGAACCCAGAAGGGCTCATAAATTAAACGTGACATTTCGTGGAGGCGCGCGGTCTGTTTTGGGATGGATAAAAAACAATAGTTGAGTTTTTTTATTTATTTTTATTTTTTGGGGTATGATAAAGAATCAGGAAAATAATGTGTGGGCTATAAAAGAAATTTTAGGTATTATTTTCTTTTGGCTAGGGATAGTAACGTTGATTTATTTAGTGATTTTTTTGGGGATTACCTGTGCTATTGAAGCGCCTCATTTGATAAAATTTTGGTTTAATATGGGTGGTACATCTTCAAAAGAGGAGGAAATTATTATTTCCCAAGCGGGAAACAGTGGAGGTGTATCAAATAGTTCAGGAAAAGATAATTCATGGTCGGCAAAGGAAATTTTAATTATTATTTTTCTGTGCATGGGGGTATTAATGCTTGTGTATTTTAGCGTCAAAAAAATTATTAGTTTGATGAACAAGCAAATTCGCAAAGAAATTGCTAGGAATAATCAAATTGTTTAAAAAAAAAATCGTTTAATTTTGACCGAAAACTTGAAAAATAATGCCAAACATTTCATATTAAATTTTACATGAGTGAACCAAGTGACAATCACGAGTACGAACTCGCAGTAGAGCTCAAAGTATATCAGACAAAGAAAAATTTGTTTTGCAAACAAGCACTAGCCCAAGGAAAAAACCCCGAAAAAGTCTTAAAAGAGTTGAAAGAGTTTAAAACCCCGCGCATCATAGCTCAACTGTCGGTTCCTCTGCTTCTGTGCAGGCATCGATATCTGCAGGGGGCCCCAGAAGTTGACAGAACCAACTTTATTCACAGTTTAACAAGTAGTGAGGACGAGAACAGCCCTTTCGAAAAACTGTCGTAATGCTCAAGTTGAAACCCGCGAATTCAAACAACCAAAGCTTCGACTTCCCGAGTTCAGAAAGCTAAAGATTCTAAAGCAAGGTCACGATCCCCAGAAACAGTTTTTTAAGCCCAAGAGCTTCATTGAGTATGGACTCCGCCTAAACCGCGAGAATCAGAAGAGTTCTGGCAAGAAAGTCCCTTAGAAGTGGTAGTGCCAGAGCCTACCTCATCCCGCCCCACGGATTTATTACAAGGTTGTAATAATCCTTGCCCACCCCCTGTAATTCGAGAAAGAAACCGTGCCATACGTCCTAACAATACTCCAGTAATGGCTAACATGACTTTACAAGCAGCTTTGGCTGAGCCAAAAACTCCTGCCACCCCAAAGTTTACATGCCCATCTACATTTAACCCTTCTATTGACTCTCCCAGTATTTTTATAAATAAATACGAAAAAGCAGCGATTGTGAATAGCTGGTCAGAAAATCATAAAATATCTTATTTGGCTAATTTTGTGGAAGGTCCAGCCCATACGTGGTTTAGTAATTATATTAGTGAGCCAGAGAATCAGATGAAAACATGGCTGAATATTAAATCAGGTTTTTTGAAAGAGTTTTCAGGAGAACAGCCACTCCGAAAGTTAAAATTTAGATTAAACACCCGCAAACAGCAGGACGTCGAGGATATTAAAAAGTACTATTATGATCTATTGGCAATCGCAAACGAGATTGACCCAGAAATGACTTTTGACGCATTTAGGGATCATTTTGAAAATGGTTTACATCCGTCTTACTATGAGATGTATTATTTGCTTAGTTCTAGCAATAGAAATTTTAACGATTTAAAGCAATTGGTCATTAAAATAAGCGATATAAAAGAAAGGACACTAGTGAATCAATGACACAAAGTACAGCTTTATTGTCAGTATCTGCGGCAGTAAACAGTAACAATGGTAATAACCCAACAAACCGACAAAGGACCTGGAATGACACCAGGCCACGGACATTTTTTAATAGAAATTTTTCAAATACGGTTCAAAATCAGACACGAAGTACCTATGTTCCAAGGGTGAATAATTTTAGACCAAATCAAAATAGTCCGAGGAACAACTCATTCAATAGGGGGCGACAATTTGTAAGAAACAATTCGCAACAACCCCGGAACCAGGATACTTTTAATGGGAACAGAAATCAGTTTTCTAATCAGAACTGGAGAAATAATAATAACAATAATTGTTTGCCTCGTACGAGAACGCACGACGGCCGGGTTATTTGCATTGATTGCCGTAGGCCCGGTCACGTGTCTTGTAATTTCAATAACAGGCCTTTCCAAAGGAATGCACCTCAAGGCCGAAGAAACCCAAACGACAGAGGACAGTTTCAAAATTAAGAAGCCCGAACGAAATTGTCCAATTATCATCTACGGGCACCACTAAGACATTAATAGTACATATCACGGTTAACGATAAAGATAACGTCCCTGTTATACTTGATACAGGAGCTTGTAAAAATGTAGTCGACATAGATTATATCAGTAACATGAGACGGTTACAAGACAATATACAACTGATAACCGCAGGAGGTTATCCAGTTCAACCTCTCGGCAATTCTGAGGTAATTATAAAAATTAAGGGCACAATTATTTCCGTTGAGGCACTAGTGGTGCAAAATTTATCAAAAGCCTTAATTTTGGGACATAACTTTTTGGCTAGTAAAAAATCATTGATTGACTATAATACCAATACTGTGACATTATACCATGAACTTGACCCATTGATTTTACATTTTGGCAACAATGTCAACAGCAACATAGGGAAAATAGAACAAATGGAAGATACTAATAAGGTATTTGCGAACGTCGAGATTGAGTCAACCGCGCGAAATTTGAAGGTTGCACTTGAAACCGACTACATGGTCGAGGTTGGTCGCGAGATAACGGTACGACTGAACTGTGCCTTATCTCCGCACGAGTTCACGAAGTACTGCTTTATCGAGAACAATAAATACCTACGACCAAGAGGGTTGATTTGTTCAAATATTTTTGTGAAAAATGGCAAATGGTACATCAAAATTAATAATATGAGGTTTGGAAAAATGTTCATATTGAAAAATTCCACAATTGGTTATTTAGAGAAAAATATAGAAATGAATATAGCAGAAATTCCAGTTCATTGTATTTATGAAACTGAGGATGATAAAGAGATGATTACCATGAATGACCATAACCTAAGCAATATAACGAACCCAGAATTGTGTAACAAATTGCAGACATTACTGTCAGAATATAGTGACGTTTTTTCTAAGACACCAAAATATATGGGAAAAACCGATGTCATTGAACATGAAATCGATGTAGGGAATGCTAAACCGATAAAACAGAAACCTTACAGAGTGGCACAAAAAGAAAGAGAGATAATAGATGAGCAGATAAGAGAAATGGAACAATACGACATAATAAGGCAAAGTAACTCGCCCTGGGCAAGTCCCGTCGTATTAGTAAAGAAAAAGTCTGGAGAGACACGATTTTGCGTGGATTATCGCAAGTTAAACAATGTGACAGTAAAAATTCATGGTCAGGATCTAATATTGAGGATATTTTGACGTACTTAGGAAACGCCAAATATTTCTCATCGTTGGACATGTATTCAGGTTATCGGCAAGTCAAAGTAAAAGAAGAAAGTAAGCCACTTACTGCCTTTACAGCGCCAGGTCACGGATTATGGGAATTTAATGTGATGCCTTTTGGATTGTGCAATGCTCCGGCAACATTTCAACAGTTAGGAGATGTAGTGTTTAGAGATTTAAAATGGAAAGAAGTTTTAATTTACATGGACGACATTATAATTTTTTTCTAAAACGATAGATGAACATGTGGAAAAATTACGTAAAGTTTTCAATAGACTCCGAAGTGCAGGCTTAACACTAAAACCTAAAAAATGTGAATATTTAAAAGAAAAAATTAATATTCTTGGTTATACAATTTCGAAAGATGGAATTTTTCCAGATAAATCGAAATTAGTTTCAATCGAAAATTTTCCAAGGCCAAAAAATGTAAAGGGTGTACAAAGTTTTTTGGGACTTTGTAACTACTACCGGAAATTTATAGAAAATTTTGCAAAAATTGCACGTCCCTTACATGATCTAACAAAGAAACAAAATAAATTTGATTGGCAGGATATACATGACAAAGCATTTGAAACACTAAACAAAAATTGATTAGTGAACCAGTTTTGGCACATTTTCAACCAAATAAAGGATGTGAATTGAGGGTAGATGCATGTAAAGATGGAATCGGAGCAATATTATTGCAGGAAGATCATGAAAATGCGTTACACCCAATAGCATATGCAAGTAGAAGCCTTAGTAAAGCTGAGAAGAATTATTCGATAACAGAACTTGAAGGGTTAGCAGCTATATGGGCGCTATCCTATTTTAGACATTTTATTTATGGAAAACCTATAAAAATAGTGACTGATCATCATGCGCTATGTTGGTTAAAAACCTTGAAAGAGACTACTGGACGTTTAGCGCGTTGGGCGTTAAAGTTATCAGAATTTGACTACACAGTACATCATAAATCAGGAATTGCTCACAGAGATGCAGACTGCGTAAGCAGATATCCTGTTTTGCCAGCAAATACGAAAGTACAAGAAATTGACGAAATACCAACCTTTCTATTGGATATGCGTAACATTGCGGAATTGCAAGCAAAAGATAAAAACATTTTGGAAATAATTCAGGCTATAAAACATCCTGAAGAAGCTACAATTGGTATACGTAAGCAAGCGAAAAATTTTAGACTTGAGTCAGAAGTTTTGTACCGTATAAACCCGCATGAAGTGGGCCGGACTAAACTTTTAGTGATACCGCAACAGTTAATAGGGGAAATTTTGTACTCCCACCACTCAGAACCGCTGAGTGGCCATTTGGGATTGTCAAAAACCCTAGCAAAGATAAAACAAAGATACTATTGGCAAGGGTTGCAAAAGGACGTGGAACGTTTTGTAAAAGGATGCCCGGATTGTCAGGCCAGGAAAGGCCAACAAAATCAAAAGCCTATCGGTCTGTTACATCCTATTCCAGTTGGCACCCCATTTGAAAAAGTTGGGATAGATTTGTTAGGTCCGTTTCGCAGAAGTAGCAGCGGAAAAACCATGATAGTGGTAGCGACAGATTACGCCACAAGGTGGGCGGAGACTGACGCATTACCGAGCGGCAAAGCCGGACCTGTAGCGAAATTTATACTGGAGAGAATTATTACAAAACACGGTGCACCCAAGGAATTGTTAAGCGATAGAGGGAAAGTTTTTCAATCAGAATTGGTTACGGAATTGCTAAAAAAGATGGGGACAACGAGTCAGTTTACTACTGCATATCATCCCGCAACTAATGGCTTAACAGAAAGATTTAATAAAACTTTAGCCAATATGTTATCTATGTATACTAATACTGATCAATCAAATTGGGATGAATATCTTCCACATGTGACTTTTGCGTACAATTCTGCAAAACAAGATAGTACTAAATTCTCACCATTCATGCTGGTGTACGGTCGTGAACCTATTTTACCAACAGAAGCAAACTTGTTGCCACCCTTAGAAAGTAGTAATAGCGACCAAATTAGAGACATTGGTTTGGCAGTCAGAAATTTGGCAGTTGAAAATATAAAACGGCGTCAAGACATAGATAAATTACGTTATGATTGTAAACACCGCCATGTTGAATTTGAAGTGGGGGACCAAGTAAAAGTTTTCACCCCTATCAGGAAAGTAGGAAAAAGTGAAAAATTACTGCTTAGATGGTTTGGTCCTTATTACATAAATCGGAAAATGTCTGATGTGGACTATGAAATACGAAAGGGCATTTCGCCAAAATCTAAAACTGAAGTGGTCCATGTAAGCAGAATTTTACATTACCATGACCCATGGACACCAGAAGGAACCCCGCAACAAAAATAATACAAGCATTTCGGTTAATAATTTACTTTTGTTTTCTTTATTTTAAAAAAATAAAAGTTTACTGTTTTTGCATTGCTGCCTATGGCTTCGACAGCCAAACGCGGCGCCACCGCTGTTGAGGCGTCGTTGACGCCGCCTTCCTCTTCTATTTTTTCTTCTTCTGGGGATGCTGGAACCCCAGGAGGAGCCTCCACCTCACCTGCCACCTGAGGGGGAGCCTCCACCTCGCTGGTCGCAGAAGGACCAGCTTCCACTCCAGGCCCCAGTTTTAGGCTGGACGCACCCACGGTTCGTCGGGCCCGCTGGGCAGCCAATAGGGCCATCAGACGGGCACCGCGGCCCCGGCCCTTTTCGGTGTCGACTTCATTTCCAGGTTCCATCTGAAAGGGAGGATATTGTTAACATTGGATAGCGAAACAAAGAGAATTTTTCTTTGGAAGGAAAAATATATGGAAATGATGAATAAAAGGAAAAAAAAAAAACCACTTATACTTACTTTTAAAAATGACACAATGCACTACAAAAGACTATAAATGCACTACGAAACACACGACAAAAATGCACGGTAAAGTTTCGTGTGGGTCAGAGGACGAACTGTGGAGAATGTGATAAGAAAACCGTATAAATACAATTCAGATCCCTCTCCACCGGAAAGCCAGGATGCTGAAATTAGCAAAATGCTTCCAGACGATGAACTTGTCAAATGTTAAGGTTATCAGAGAAATGTTTTCCCAACAGTTAAATGGTGCACCATGCTTAAACCCATGGGATTCGCTGATTTGGCCAGTTCGGAATAATATCTTAATGAGACCAGACATTGTTCATTGCAGACCGATTAATGCATAAAATGCAAAAATGCAATTAAGCATAATGTTTAAAACAAAGTAACAATTATAATGTACGGCTCCACATATTGAGCTATGTACCTATTTTTACAGGGCCCAAGGATTTTATTCTGTTATCTGCGTCTGAATTTTTATTGCGCAAATTCTTAAAATTCAAGAATAGATATCAGTTTAATTTTCCCTATGAGATAAAAAATGGTTACATGTAATGGAAATAAAAACATTGAATATTGTTATTGTGATGTAGGTACCTACAAACGAATAAAGATAAATAATGATGTTGTCGGTGTAATAATCACCTTGACCATATAGTTGTTTATGCATTTGGTAAAGAAAGCAACTAATTCGCGAGCGATAAGACAAATTTGATTCATCGCTACGCGCAGTTATGAATAATGACTAATTACTAGATTGGTTTAAATAAACCCGAATGGGACAACAATTTACAGTGTCATTTTAGAAATCGGTCGTGAAGTAACATTTGGGTGAAGTTAACCTATAATTTTCGCGAAAGTGCCAAAAATGGAATGGATAGTGAATTTCTTGTTTTATATTAGGTGTGTTACCGAAATAAACACCAAACTGTATTTATACAAATTGGCACTGTACCAGTTGTGGGAACTGCAAGGAGAGTTTGATCAAGTGGTACCAATACAATTATTGGGGATTACAAAATCTCTACTTGGCCTGTGGACTCAAATCATTCATACGGAGTATACCATACTTCTACTAAGCGAGAAAGTACGTCAAGGGGGTATTCCGTTTTCGGCATGTGATTGTGCAATTTGCATATCACCCCAACAACCTCAATATCGACCTGAGGATTTTTGGCGAGCATGGGAAAATGTATTTGTGCAAGGATGTCCTTGTGCTACATGTGTGTACGGGAGAACTCAATTTTTGAGTCAACCAGGTCATCCGCCATATCCGCATGCTTATGTAAATGATATGACATATCAGTTTCGGGTACCAGTAGTGCCCCAAACACAAGAAAGGGATGAAACATCAGAAATCAGTTCTGCTGGCACATCTTCTGGAGGTGCATTTGGACCTCCTGAATCACACACAAGTCAGGTCGACCGCAATCCGGCACTATGCCCGAATCCGGAAAACCTGGCGCAGGTGCAAGAAGGGGGACCCATTATTCAGCAACAAACTGAAGAAGTTCTTAGACACGCGGTAACACAGCCGTTTATCGCGCAATTAGAATCGTTTAACGACATGGGGCCATATGCTACTTATCAGCAGCTATGAGGTCTACAATTTAATTTATGTTACCTTATTATTGTTTTGTATTTTAATGGCTATATATATATGCATATGTTGATACAGACGTGATATACACAAGTGGATGATATATATAAAAAAAAGTATATAATAAAAAAAAATTTGGAATGTATGATGTCATATTATCCCCAAATAGCGAGTATAATCTAGTCATGAAATTAATCCAATTATTTTTTTAGCGCCATGAACTAATAGGTGTGATAAAAAATGTTTCGCTGAAGAGGCGAATATTCCTGACACGACGCTCCGACAATCTTGTTGGTTGATAACGAGCTACTAACATAAAAGTTCGACTAATTTTGATTACGCGATACATACACGGGATTCCTTGCTTTACAGCATTTGGAAAATGAATTTCACACGTTCCATTTTTTATTTTTTAATGAAAAATGGATCGTACATACTAACAAATAAATAAAGGTTACGAATGATGCTCAAATTAATTTTGTTATAAGACATAATATTGTATATTAAGCCTTAAGTAACACATACTAACCTTTTGTCTTATATTTCATGTAACACTGAGGGCTATGTAAGAAAGAGGCGAACTATGATGAGCCATTATTGTTGTTGGAACTCCCGATGGGCCTGTACGTTCATACGGAGAAAAATAATAATAATGCGAAGCAATATATGCCAATGAACCCTCATAAATGGGGCTTCAAATTTTTTGTGATGTCAGGCCATTCGGGGTTTGCTTATAAATTCGAAATTTATACTGGTGAGCAAAAATTTGATCAACCTGATGATGAACCCAATTTTGGTGTTACTTCCAATTTGGTTCTACGCTTAGCCAGAATTATTCCTCGCCAAAAGAATTACAGACTGTATCACGACAATTACTACACATCTTTGCAGCTGATGGTACATTTGGCCAAAGAAGGAATTCTTTCTCTCGGCACAATACGGCGAAACAGAATACCAAATTGCAAATTGCCACTGGAAGCTGCTATGAAGAAAGCGGAACGTGGGACAAGCCACGAGTTGGTTGCATTAGTGGACGGTGATGACATTTCTACTGTTGTGTGGAAAGATAATAAATATGTAACTTTAGCGTCATCTTTCGCAGGAAAAAAACCTACCTCCAAAGTGAAACGATTCGATCGCAAAGAGAAAAAATCTGTGGAAGTTGAGTGCCCATTCATTGTTTCCGAGTATAACCGACATATGGGGGGCGTTGATTTACTAGACAGCTTCATGGGAAGATATAAGATAAAACTGAAAAGCCGCAAATGGTACATGCGTATTTTCTATCATCTCCTGGATTTGAGTTTGGTAAATGCCTGGCTACTCTACAAACGAGTGCTTTCGAAAACGCAGCCTGGTTTCAAGCCAAAAATCCAAGCTCAATTTAGAGCAGAAGTTGCTTATAATTTGTGTAATGTCAGAGCTCTCTCTAGCAAACGCGGTCGTCCGAGTACTAGCCTGGAAAACGAATTGAAAGAAAAAAGAACAAGGGGTCCAATGAAGCACCTGCCGCCCATGGAAGTTCGTACTGACCAAACGGGGCACTGGCCAGTCCTTCAAGAAGCCAAGATGAGGTGCAAGTTTCCAAAATGTAAAGGTTTTACGCATACCAAATGCGAAAAATGCGGTGTTCAGATCTTTGTTTAAATCGGAAGAACAACTGTTTTAAAAATTTTCACATGTGAGTCTCTTGGCTTGTAATACATGATGTTGCCATTTGGCAACAAACAGTTTTTTCTAAAAATAAAGTAAAAAAACATAATGTAGATTTTTTCCTTATTTTTCCCATATTAAGACCAATGCAAAGTACAGTATTTATGATAATCGGAATTAAAAAAAAAAGTCATGCATTTAAGGGTTTTAATGAAAACCAGGTGGAGAGCTTGACAAATTTTGTCTGCTCGAAAAAGGCATCTGCGTCTTTCATAAACGATGATATTTCTGCCGCAGACAAGTGGTGCACTTTGCCAAAAATGTGGAAGATCTAACTTTGAAACAAATAGTTCAGATAGTGATATCAGTTCCTTGTAGCAATGCTTATGGGAAAGATTTTCAACTTAATGAACCAGTTATATAACTGAAATGGTGACAGCAGAACTTTGCATACGTTCTAGCATTATGCCCTCCTGTCCGGAATTGTATTCACCGTTAAGTGATAAACCAGAACTTTTAAAGTCTGCAAAATTCAATACAAAATACTATTGTAAATGTTGACATAATATGCAATTAGTTAAGTTTTAGAGTTCGTTCTTTAATAAAGTTTTAATTTGGATTTATAAATGTTTTGTGTGTTTTTAATTATCTTGCATAAAAAAGCGATTGAAAAAATCACCTAAGTACCTATTAACCTCTCGACAAATTTTCGTTTACTGTGTTTTTGCTCCCCTATTTTCCAAGAGACGATTTTCTTTTATAAAAAAGGTGGCAATCGTATTTATTCCTCGAATGATTTTGCTGCAGAATGTCAATCAGTTGAAAAGTAAATCGTACGTTTGATAGATATAAATGGCTGATTGCTGGTCTATGTTCACTCCCAATGTCAACTTCTGCACAGTTACTCAGTTCGCCATGCGTAGATTGACATTAAAAAGAATGACACTTTTCCTAATACTTCGCCTTTTATTCAGACATTAAATAAAAATTCTTGAGCCAAATATTGTGAAGATGTCGAATCAATAAATTACGTAACAGTAGTAATACGTTTTCATTAATGTGGAACTAAAATATATGTTCTCGGTAATTGCTCAATGCTGCATATGGCAGAACAATAAAGCAAATAAAACTACCCACAACCCCCGCCTCCATCTTCAATTTATTAATAAAAAAAACAGGAATTCCACTCTTCACCTGGACGACTAGTTTTGCTTCTCACCACCGGGACAATATCTGGAACAAAAAAATATATTAATTTTAGTATGTATTTGAAACCAATCTCTAAGCTTGCAAAACAAACACTTGCTTCTGCGATTTTTAAAAGGTGATTATTTTATAAATAAAAAATATCTGTATCAAAATCTGCGTTTGACAGTCCTACGCCTAACTCACAACGTATCACAAAAATGGTAAGATTTTATTTTTTGTTTATTAATCCCAATCCTCTGATGCGTTTCGCCGTACTACGGCTCATCAGGCCATAGAGGCTTGGTAACCAAAGAACAAAACCCATGCAATATTTGGTTCCATCTGTACTCAAGTCTATGAGTTGGAACGTATTAATAGCGTCCCAAAAAAAAACAAAACATTACTATACCACATCATATCAGTTCCTAGATTCCGTTAAAGCGTCAGTTCAACAATGGAATTTTTAATAGTGACAAAAAATATTCGCGGTTTAAATCATTAAGTGTTTCCATTAAAAAAAAATCAAATGTTTGTACCATAGTTCAAAAACCGACGACGCTAGAAATTTACTACGTCACTGGATTCTACAGAAAATGTCTTTAAAAATCCGTTTTAACTTCTTCAAAAAGTTTAAATTATATCTGAGATACCTCAAAAGTGATATTTTTCAATTTTTCCCTAACAAAAAAATGTTATGAGAATTCTGCTGTAGCCATATGTAATTTCAAACAAAAGTAGCAAACTGTCGCAAAAAACACAACTTTATATCTATGAAAATAAGCGAGATAGTTGAGATTTTTTTATATTTATTTTAAATAAGAAATTTTGTTAATTGTAATTTTTGTTTAGAATGCAGGATAAAAATTTTATGGTTTTGAAACAATTATTTTAAAAAAGAGTAATAAATCTCCCGAAATCAAATATAAGAATATATTACAAAATACTTTAACTTTAGTTACTTTCAAATTATAATACATCAAAACAACATGAACGATGGAATCATTACCACAGTATAGCAAGAGTACAATAAATACACTCGGGTCGACATTTTTTTTTAAGTCTGGTTTTTATTCCCTCGTTTTTAAAGAAGTATAATGAAAAATATCGTTCATAATTCGTCCAAAAATAGGTTTTCCGTGTTTGCATGTCTTCCGGTGTTCGGCTTTGCCTCACACCTGAATTAGTTATACGCGAACGGAAAAACCTTTATTTTTGTACTAATAAAATATACTATTACCGCACTACAGCGGAAAAGTGCTACTTCCGCTTTGAAAAATCGTACGGCAAAGTACACTTTTCCACACGATCGTAGGAAACATTATTTTAATCATCCAACTGAACATTGCCTTAACCCCTATAATAATTCAACAACAGCCGACCAAAAAGTGTAAAGTGTGCATTAAGCAAAGTAGTTTTTGAATATACTATTACCGCACCTTCACAAAAAAGGTGGTACCTACAAATAAGCGGAACAACCAACAAACATTTTCAAAAACTAATTCCGACTTTGTTTAAAAAAATTATTACACAGGGTGTTACGAATTCGATGCATTAGCATTGCTATCTCAGAAACTATAGTTGATAGAGAGAGATGGAGGCAAAGATGCGCATTTTATTGCTAAATAATTATGGTGCAAAGACATACTTTAAAACAACTAATTATTACTAAAAGACCTTAAAAAACCTATTATACAGGCTGCTTAAATTTGGATAAACAAATCTGAATTTATTTTTCTTCAAAACCGCTGCAGATATTTTCATAAATCTTTGAAGGTAACTGTCAACAATACGAGTAAAGCACGTTTCGCAATAAAAAGAGAGATGCAAGTCATGACGTTGTATGTACCGCTATGCAATTATATGAAACGTAGAGTTGAGCAATTGCTAGCAATTTATTTTTCATTATTCTACTCCGAATACTATCTTTTTCTCGAATTAATAATAGAGAAAATGTAACTTTGCCGTGAAAACGCCGGAAATGCTTATTTTTAAGGCGCTGTAAAACTCAATACAAACAAATTTCAACAGCTACGCAACTTCAACAACGAAAGGTAAATTTGGTATTGTGATGGTGGCTTAAGGACATAGTGAGGTCGCTGGATGGAATCAGACCAATGTACTCAAACCTGAAGTAGCATTAGCTTTAAAACGATGCAGCTTCAAAAAACTAAAACTCACTTTAGTATTTCGTAAAAAATGAGATCGAACAAATTGCTCCCCGTTCTGGACGGTAAAGCTAAGAAGCTTTTTTAAGAGAAATTCGGATCACCTGGGTGTCCAAATTTATCTTGAAAAGAATTTCGACCATAGGAAACAGCAGTTCAAAACTCTGACCCTTACAGCGTTTTGCCTTTAGACTATTTTTTAACTAGCCATTGTTTATCGATCTTTTACGTTATGTCTGTATTATATTGTCACGATAGAAATAAATGAAATGTATTTCACTTGAACGGAAACATAAAAAATGTGGAATGCGGTTAAAATGCACCTGCACTTATGATGCAATAGCTAAACTATGCACCGGAGTATAACCTACCGTGGAACCAGTGTTTGGCATGAAGTTATATCCTAGAGAGGGGATAATTTCAGTCAGTCCTGCTTTGCCTAGCAGAAACTCGGAAAATGGCGCTACAAGTGACAAGCCTCTCTCCAAGATTCTATCTTCATTAGAAGTGTAAGTACTATTGTACTTTATTTTTGTGTATTGATCTTACACCTATTTAATTATGATTTTATTGGAAGTTAGTAACGTTTTTATAAGATTAGTAAACCGCTTATTTTATTAGTTAGTAAGTTATGAGTTGTTTAGGTTAAGGAACTTATTTAATAAAATTTAATGGTGTGTAACTATGTGTTTTATTTCACACTGAAACGAGATCCCAGGCAGTAAACTTGCATTCAATTCAACACGTCACGTTAGTCCTGGCAATATAATACCTTTAAACGTATTAAACATATTTCATTAAAAAATATATTTTTTACCTACTGAAAATTTTATAATTTGTCACTCGCAACGTTACGGAAATGGCCGCCTCACTTAATATACTAATTAAGCAAATCCTCTAGTTTAGACACCTTTTATTGTCCGTATGTCAAGGTGCTAGAAATTAAATGGCGATTATGTAGAAAAGTTAACAAAGGTCTAATAAAAAAATAATCTTAAAAAAAAATTGATTTATAGGGCAAATTTTTGTAATGTCAAAACGGCCCTTGCTTAGTAGTTGCCTGAAATAATCATGTAAGTAACCAGACAATAGTGTGGTTTAAACTTCAGATCATGCAAACATTACTTTACACTTCAACTCATTAAAGAGGAAAACGGTGTTCCATATCTATGCAATGTTATTGTCATGTTGTGTAAATTTGGTTGGCAATACAATCACCTCTGTTATGATATGCAACTAAAGTTATAATAATCAGACTATACCTCATTATTACTATTACTTTAAACATGTCTTTAGACAACAGTACATACATGGTGTTTTTTAACAATTGCAAAAAATCTTAATCATCGATTATACATCAAGAAATAATGCCAGTTTGCTATACAGGTAATTCAAATTCGACCCTCACCATTGGGAGAAAGTTTAAATTGGGACAAAGTTGCGTCATTTAAAGCTCAACCAAATGCAGTAGTAAACATTTTGATTTTCCGAGTACTTCCGAAGATATTTAAAAAAACTGAAAATTTCAATTTTTAATTTTATTTATTTCTAACCTTATTTGAAGAGATATTCCAAAACTAATAGCATCTTTTCATTGCCACTTTTTCCCAGCTATTCGATGATAGATTCATATTTGCCGGCCGACGTTTTTTGGCAGCCATCATCAACTTTCTTTTTTCTTATGGGGGCCATATTGGATTTTTAACCCACCAAATAGTACGTTTTATGCTGATTTTAGTGATGTATAATCAGTTATGATTTGCTCCATAAATAACAAAACAATTGAATAAAAACTAATTTTACCTTTGTTGGCTTTGAGGTTATGAGAGGTTTTATGAAGATTACTTGGTAGTACTTGTCACACGCAATTGGCCTGAACATACTTAGACACAATGAGGAAAAACGAGGCAATATTATTTTAAGCTTCAACACAAATTTGGTACTAAGTTAATAATATAAGTGCAAACAAACTGTAATCAGTAAGCCAACAGCACCACATAACTTTATTTAGTTAAAACTTAACCAAAACATAGCTTGATTTGATGTTTTTCAAAATCCCATATTAAATCATTTAAACTTGCAATTAACATTACAAAAAAAATCAATTTGGCAAAAAATGAAGTTCCTAAAATAATGATCTTTCTCTTGGAAACATAAATGACCGGTTTAAGTTAGAGATGCTACCAAATCTCTTCTGATTAACCTAAATTTTGCAGCAATCCTTGTATAATAATAACATTTTGTGCGCCGGTTTCTTTTCTAGATACATTTTTAACTTGACTTGCTCTAATAATCGTCCGAATTATCGTGTTTGACAAGTACTGTCAAATAATGACATTTCATAAAACGTCTCATTAACTCAAAGCCAACTAAAGTAGAATTAGTTTTTATTGAATTTTATTTTGTCATTTATGAAGCAAATCATAAGTCATTATACATCACTAAAATCAGAATAAAACGTACTATTTGGTGGGCTAAAAATCCAATATGGTGCCCATAAAAAAAAAGAAAATTGATGATGACTGCCAAAAAACGAAACGTCGTGTGGCAAATTGGAATCTATCATCGAATAGCTGGGGAAAATGACAAAGAAAAGATGCTTTTAGATTTGGGATATCTCTTCAAATAAGGCTAGAAATAAATAAAAACAAAAAATCAATTTTACAGATTTTTTCGGATATCTTCGGAAGCACTCGGAAAATCGAAATTTTTAAAACGGTATTTGGTTGAGCTTTAAATTGCGCAACTTTACCCAAATTTAAACTTTCTCGTATCTCTTATGGTTTCTGAGATCCCAATGGTGAGGGCCGAATTTGAATTACCCTGTATATATCATATTTCAAAAATGCTTTGTTAAAGAAATACAGGGTGTTTGGAAGAAAATTATTTATTTCTTCAGTATCGGTAACTGTTTTCAAGCAGATTTAATTTTTATTTTCAGAAAAAACATACCAATTTCTCTATCAATGTGCATTATGAAATTGAGATTTTTAAAATTGTAAATTTGTTATTTTCTCGAAAACTGTGACAGGTACAGAAAAAACTAAAGAAGCAAAAAAGTTTCTAAATTAACAGAAATATTTCATAAAAAAATCATTGTGGCACCATTAAAAAGTTTGTGGAAGGAGAAAGAAGGCCTTAAACCCCAAACAATAACACAGAACTAACACTCAAGTATTTCATTAATTTCATAACAAAGCATTTTTGAAATATGGTTTGTACAGTTACAAATTTGATGCAAAAACATTGCTATCTCAGGAACTATAGTTGATAGAGCTTTAGTTAAATGAAGGCAAAGTTGCGCATTTTAATGCTAAACAATTTGGTTAAAAAAAATTTCATTACTTCCGGAGATATCCGACAAAAAGCGAAAGTCAAATTCCTATTTTATTTTTTTACTACTTTATTATTGATTATTTTGGAAAATCAATGGCACCTTCAGGAGGCACTTTTTTAGGCTCTTTAAGAAAATAGTTAGTTTTCAGCTCCGACGTTTCGATTTTTAGATACCATCATCAACTTAAATTTTTCAATACGGACCTGAACTTTTTATTTCGTTTTTTAGTAGCTACAGACCTCTTGAAACTAATGATGTGCCACACTTGTCAAAAAATTATATCTGCTGTACTTAAGTACCTATTTTTTTTTTAAATATGCCTTTGGAATTCATATGTTGTCATAATGAGTAGATAATTTAGTTTGACATGATTTAAGAATTAGGTTTTGCTCTAACACTAAAAATAAAGTTTAAGCTGTTTCATCAAAACTCAACCTCGAAATCAAACACGTGAGTGTCTGAAAAATACATAATTAACCAAAAACATATTTTTTTAAATTAATGAATTGAAAAGTACTATAAGAAACTCTCTTTTTTTCAAAGGAGCAATGAACCTAATTTTGAATTTTATCAAAGTAAATTATTTACTCATTATGACAACATATCAATTTCAATTGCTTAATTTATTTAAAATACTTAAAGTACCAAGTACGTAATACATTAGATATATTTTTTTGACGTGATATATCATTGGTTTCGGAAGGTCTGTAGCTACTAAAAAACAAAATAAAAAGTTTAGGTCCGTATTTGAAAAATTAAATTAATTTAATTAAAATAAGTTGATGATGGTATCTAAAAAACGAAACGTCGGAGCTGAAAACTAAAACTATTTTCTTGAGGAGCATAAAAAAGTGCCTCCAGAAGGTGCATTGATTTCCCAAAACTTTTTCGATTTTTGTCGGATATCTCCCAAAGTAATAAAAAATTTTTAAATTTTTTCACCAAATTATTTAGCAATAAAATGCGCAACTTTGCCTCAATTTAATTAAAGCTCTATCAACTATAGTTTCTGAGATAACAATGCTAATGCATCAAATTTGTAACACCCTGTATAAATAAACTGTCATTATTTTTCGATGTAGAATAGATTTTTAAATAATTTTTTGCAATCATTAAAAAACACCCTGTATAATACATATTAATTCAATGTTGAGCAATTCGGTTTACTAAAGTGTATAATGACGATTACTGTGTTAAATGTAAAACAATAATGAAAACAGCAATGCTGTAAAAGGTGAATTTATGCAGGACATTAAAATAGAATTAAGCTAAACTAATTTAGTACTAAGAAACATCAACATGTGTAATTGCAACATGCATTTATGCAACTGAATTTTCTATTAAGTTTAGATAAGTTAAATTAAGAAGTTGGTCAACTTTTAACTTTCTTAACTTAATATTACTTATTATTATTATTTGCTTATAGCACATAGCCTGAATAGGATTTGGACAAATGACAAATGTCAATTACATCTTATCTTGATTAATGTTTTCTTCCTTTGTCAGATTTTTCCGACAAAGGGCTCTGTGGGCCTAATGCCTGTTTCCCCCACACTTCCAAGACAAATTTAAGTATGTACCGGTTGACCCAATAAGACTGTTTCTCGGCCATATCTCGGGAGCCATTCGTCGTAGGACTTTCGTGTAAAAAAAATTATTGGGCCATGAAGAATCGCTGGAAAATATTTTCTAGTTCTAAAAACAACCACCAGAGGGCGTAACTGCCATCTTAAATTTTAAAATCGCATTTTCTCTAAATTTCCCATAATGAACTAAAAAGTTTTTTTCACATTTTGAAAGAGAACCAGTTTATCTATAATTTTCGTTAAATAAAATTTTCAGTTATTTGAAAAACAAAGATGGTGTGGGGTGTTCAATTGATTTTGCAATAACCTGCTTTAACTTTTTAACGGTTTGACCGATTTTAACAAATTTCGTATCGTTGAAAAGAGCATTTGTTACGATTTTCCCGTGGGTTCACACAAAGTCAATTTAACTCAACAATTAATAAATTTATTACACTTCAAAACACTCCGTACAATAATTAACACAGCTACTAAAAACACTACTACAATTCCACAATTATTCCACTATTTAAACTTAACCGCGTTCCCAAATTCACTACTATTGCGGTTGACACCGCGTCTTTTATATTCGCAAACCACGTTCTAGAATGACCGCGAAACGCTTCGCGGGTTGCCTTGACCATTCAAGAATCTTCCAGGTAGCGCTTCCTAACTGTGGCCTACTTTAATACGCGCCCGGCCAGGTATTGCGGCGCATCGGTTTCATCCCGAAGCGAGCGCTCGTTAAAAAGTATCGAGCATAGTAGGCCCAGACCGTAACAATCCTTTGGGCAATAAGTCAACCAAAATATAGTTATTTTAGTTGAACCTTTCTCCGCCAGAGGGCTAGTTTTGACACCATGACCCATATACTAAACAAAATCAGAACAATCAAATGAAATGATATGTCCAAATATAGATATAGCCTAATAACATCCAAATAGGCCAGGGAAAACCGTTTTTCAAAATCTCGATCCTAACATCAAATATTGGAAAAATTAGATTAATGAATCTTTGAAAGCCAAGGATCGCGTGGTAAATGTTTTAAACTATTAAATATTTAGCTACAAAATGAATAAGATGTTAAAGAGGCAGTTGTGAGTCTAAATAGAATTTATTTAGGCATTATTTAAAAAAATATATATCATCAGAACATTCATGTTGCTCCAAAGGGACTAAACGCATCCTGAACTTATTAAGTCACTTTAATATTACTCTTGGAATTCTTACTTACTTTTAGTTTAAAAAAGAAGCCTAAAAACCCAAATAAATAACTATATCCAAATTTCACATACTTTGGAATCATTAACAAAGTCTTTTTGTCAAATTTGATGCCCAAATCATTTTGCGTAAAATTTTAAACTGTTTTTTTTTTCGTTTTTTAATAAAACCCATGAGACGGAAAAAGAAAGAGATCTAATGGCGACTCAGGTGTTCAAAATGGCCTCCGTTATTTTGAATGCACATCTGAAGACGCCTCAATTTCAGCTCTTGGGATGTTCAAGATGGCATTTCTAATTCTTGCAATCATATCCTCGCGGGAAGTTGGCCTTGTTGCAAAGACTATATCCTTAATCCTTCCCCAGAGATAAAAAAATCGCAAAAAAAAAAAAACAGTTTAAAATTTTACCCAAAATGTTAGATTTGGGGCATCAAATTTGACAAAAAATCTTTGTTAATGGTTCCAAAATATGTGTAATTTGGTTATAGTATATTTATTTGGGTTTTTAGGCTTCTTTGCTAAACTAAAGGTAAGTAAGAATTTCAAGAGTAATATTAAAGTGACTTAATAAGTTCAGGATGCGTTTAGTCCCTTTGGAGCAACATGAATGTTCTGATGATATATGTTTTTTTAAATAATGCCTAAATGAATTCTATTTAAACTCACAATTGCCTCTTTAACATCTTATTCATTTTGTAGCTAAATATTTAATAGTTTTAGAACATTTACCGCGCGATCCTTGGCCTTCAAAGATCCATTAATCTAATTTTTCCAATATTTGAGGTTAGGTTAGGATCGAGATTTTGAAAAACGCTTTTCCCTAGCCTATTTGGATGTTATTTGGCTACTTTTTCATAAAGAAAAAGTCATATCATTTCATTTGACTTTTCTGATTTTTTTTTAGTATTTGGGTCATGGTGTCATAACTAGCCCCCTGGCGGAGAAAGGTTCAACTAAAATAACTATATTTTAGTTGATTCTGATTGCCCAAAGAATGCTCTTTTCGACGATACCAAATTTGTTAAAATCGGTCAAACCGTTAAAAAGTTAAAGCAGGTTATTGCAAAAACAATTAAACACCCCACACCATCTTTGTTTTTCAAATAACTGAACATTTTATTTAACCAAAATTATAGATAAACTGGTTCTCTTTCAAAATGTGAAAAAAACTTTTTAGTTTATTATGAGAAATTTAGAGAAAATGCGATTTTAAAATTTAAATGTCAGTTATGCCGTCTGGTGGTTATTTTTAGATCTTGAAAATATTTTCCTGCGATTCTTCATGGCCGATTTACCCCATAATTTTTTTTACACCAAAGTTATACAACGAACGGTTCCCGAGATATGGTCGAGAAACAGTCTCATTGGGTCACCCGGTACAACTAGCTAAGTTCAAGTTTGAATGTGACAGATCCGATGCAAAATAACTATGCAACAACAGTCTAAAGTAAACTTATCTGAGATGTCCTTATAATCTACTTAGCCAAAGTTGGGGAAACTGACATAAGTGAATTGAGCAAATAACAAAACACAAAACAAAAACTGTAATCAAACAATTAAGCACAAGGTAAAAAAAACCTGTGAAAACAAATTAGTACATCAAAAGTTGTTTATACCAATGTACAGGGTGATTGATTGAATTTTGACCACCCCCTTAACTTCCTTAATTTTGATTTTAGCAAAAAACGTTAAATACAAAACTAGTAGATATTTAGGTCTACTTTATTCTTAGATGAACAGTTAATATACAGGGTGTCCCAAATTTGAGTAACAAACGAACTTATGTCTTTTTTTAAATGCAATGACCGACTTTTTAATCGATATTTAAATTCTACATCAAGTTCTAGGCCTAATTGATGTAAAATGTCTGTATCGATATTGAACTGTTTCCGCAGCGGCATCCTTGATTGATTGAATTTTGACCACCCCCTTACTTCCTTAATTTTGGTTTTAGGGAAAAACGTTAATTACGAAACTAGTAGACATTTAGATCTACTTTATTCTTAGATAAACAGTTATTATACAGGGTGTCCCAATTTGCGTAACGAAGTAAACTTATGTTTTTTTTAAATACAATGATCAACTTTTTATCCGATATTTAAATTCTGCGTCAAATAGGCGTTACTGATGTAAAATGTCTGTATCGATATTCAACTGTTTCCGCAGCAGTGTCCTTGATTGATTGAATTCTGACCTCCTCCTTAACTTCGTTATTTTTGATTTTAGTAAAAAAACATGTTGTATCAATTTAGATGTAGATATTTAAGTCTACTTTATTCTTAGATAAACAGTTATTATACAGGGTGTCCCAAATTTGAGTAACTAAATAAACCCTTAATCACATAGTCGAGGCAACATTGTTAAAGTAACAGATGCTGCTTCGGAAACAGTTGAATATAGATACAGACATTTTACATCAGTTAGGCCTAGAACTAAGAAGAAGATAAAAAGTTGGTCATTGTATTTAAAAAAAACATAAATTTGGTTTGGTTCTCAAATTTGGGACACCCTGTATAATAACTGGTTCTCTAAGAATAAAGTAGACCTAAATATCTACTAGTTTTGTATTTAACGTTTTTTGCTGAAATCAAAAATAAGGAAGTTAAGGAGGAGGTCAAAATTGAATCAATCAAGGATGCTGCTGTGGAAACAGTTGAATATGGATACAGACATTCTACATCCATTAGGCCTAGAATTTGACGTAGAATTCAAATAGCGTATAAAAAGTTGGTCACTGTATTTAAAAAAACATAAGTTTGTTTGGTTTGTTACTCAAATTTGGGACACCCTGTATAATAACTGTTTATCTAAGAATAAAGTAGACCTAAATATCTACTAGTTTTGCATTTAACGTTTTTTGCTAAAATCAAAATTATGAAAGTTAAGGGGGTGGTCAAAATTCAATCAATCACCCTGCACCTATCAATCAACTCCCAAATGATATGATTACAAGATAATATAAATCTCATCAAACAAAAAATTATGATGAGATCTTAGACAGTAAGGAGGACAACTTTGTTAGAAATTGTTCTGAACAAATACAGGAAGCAATTTATTTTAATAACGTAAGTACCAAAAACCCAATTTGACCATGCCGATAAACAAAATAACTTGGTGAGGCACATGCATACAGGGTGTTACAAATTTGAGGCATTAGCGTTGCTATCTCAGAAACTATAGTTGATAGAGCTTTGGTTAAATGGAGGCAAAGTTGCGCATTTTATTGCTAAATAATTTGGTAAAAAAAAAATCAAAACATTTTCATTACTTCCGGAGATATCCGACCAAAACCGAATAAGTCAAATTTCTATTTTATTTTTTTACCACTTTATTAGCGCACTTTATATTTCAGCACTTTATTTTGTAAAATCAATAGCACCTTGCGGAGGCACTTTTTTATGCTCTTCAAGAAAACAGCTTTCGTTTTCAGCTCCGACGTTTTGTTTTTTAGATACCATCGTCAACTTCAATTTTTCAAATACCGACCTAAACTTTTTATTTCGTTTTTTAGTAGCTACAGACCTTCTGAAACCAATGATGTGTCACACTTGTCAAAAAGTATATCTAGTGTATTATGTACATACTTGGTACTTAAAGTTTTTTAAATAAATTAAGCAATTGAAATTGATATGTTGTCATAATAAGTAGATAATTTAGTTTGATATAATTTAATAATTAGGTTCATTGCTGGTTGGTTTTTTGGTGAATTATTTATTTTTCAAATACTCACATGTTTGAATTTGAGGTTGAATTTTGATGAAACAGCTTAAACTTTATTTTTAGTGTTAAAAAGAGCCAAACCTAAATCTTAAATCATATCAATCTAAATTATCTACTCATTATGACAACATATGAATTACAAATGGATCAAAAAAAAAAAAACAAGTACCTAAGTACACTAGGTATAATTTTTTGACAAGTGTGGCACATCATTAGTTTTGGGAGGTCTGTAGTTCCTAAAAAATGAAATAAAAAGTTCAGGTCCGTATTTGAAAAATCAAAGTTGATGATGGTATCTAAAAAACGAAACGTCGGAGCTGAAAACTAAAGCTGTTTTCTTGAAGAGCATAAAAAAGTGCCTCCACAAGGTGCTATACAGGGTAATTCAAATTCGACCCTCACCATTGGGATCTCGGAAACTATAAGAGATACGAGAAAGTTTAAATTGGGGCAAAGTTGCGCAATGTAAAGCTCAACCAAATGCAGTTTTAAAAATTTTGATTTTCCGAGTACTTCCGAAGATATCCGAAAAAAACTGAAAATTTGATTTTTTGTTTTTATTTATTTCTAATCTTATTTGAAGAGATATTCCACTACTAAAAGCACCTTTTCATTGCCACTTTTTCTCAGCTATTCGATGATGGATTCAAATATGCCACACGACGTTTCGTTTTTTGGCAGCCATCATCAACTTTCTTTTTTCTTATGGGCGCCATATTGGATTTTTAGCCCACCAAATAGTACGTTTTATTCTGATTTTAGTGATGTATAATAATTTATGATTTGCTTCATAAATAACAAAATAATTCAATAAAAACTATTTTTACTTTAGTTATTGGCTTTGAGTTAATGGGCCGTTTTATAAAATGTCACTATTTGACAGTACTTGTCAAACACTATAATTCGGACGATCATTAGAGCTTTTAGAGATTTTACCTTAGTTAGCTTTGAGTTAATGAGACGTTTTATGAAGATTACTTGGTAGTACTTGTCACACGCAATTGGCCTGAACATACTTAGTCACAAAGGTGTACACGTGACTTAAACCGGTTTATTCACTCGAACAGCTTAGGCCACTCGCTACGCTTGTGGACCTAGTTGTTCTTTTCGTGAATAAAAAATGGTTTAAGTCACTTGCTGTATAAATAACTATTAAATCACTCTGAATGACATTCGTCTATTTACAGATGTAAACAAACAAACATCAATGTTACATCTACGGGGCGCGGTGCAAATTTAATAGAACTGTAATTTTAGTTTTTTTTTTAATATAAAAAGTCGAAATTTAATAAAATACTGTATAAGACACGTGACTTAAACCGGTTTATTCACTCGAATAAATATGAATGAATAAAAAATGGTTTGTCACTAATGATCGTCCGAATTATCGTGTTTGACAAGTACTGTCAAATAATGACATTTTTTAAAACGGTCCATTAACTCAAAGCCAATAACTAAAGTAAAAATAGTTTTTATTGAATTATTTTGTTATTTATGAAGCAAATCATAAGTTATTATACATCATTAAAATCAGAATAAAACGTACTATTTGGTGGGCTAAAAATCCAATATGGCGCCCATAAGAAAAAAGAAAGTTGATGATGACTGACAGAAAACGAAACGTCGTGTGGCAAATTTGAATCCATCATCGAATAGCTAGGAAAAAGTGGCAATGAAAAGATGCTTTTAGTTTTGGGATATCTCTTCAAATAAGGTTAGAAATAAATAAAAACAAAAAATCAAATTTTCAGTTTTTTTCGGATATCTTCGGAAGTACTCGGAAAATCAAAATTTTTAAAACAGCTGTAGACGATCGATGTTTTACTTCTTGTATTTTGAATTGAAACTCACCTATTTATTTTACAAACTACAAAGCCCGTTTTTTGGGGTAAAAAAGACCAGTTAAAATTAACCATGTGAGAGTTCACTCCAGGTCAGAATGCAAATCATTGTTCTTGAAATTTTGTTAGGTTACGTCTAGTCTGCGCGTTCCGCTCTCGACACTGGGATGCGTTCCAAAATTAATTCGCGGAACACTACCGATAAAGGTTAGGTCCTTAACATAGTCCCCCCTTGAAAGACTAAATGTCTTTCAACGTACTCAGGCCATAACTTAGTTAGAAATCAGGCTCTGACTGCTGAGAGTCATTATAAAAGAGTGGGCAAATTTTCGTCACCGGACGCTTTATTGCACCTTCCGCGCACTGTACGGTCACAACACGCACGATGCTGTCCTTCCCAGGATGGACTTCGAGAACACGTCCTAACCTCCAAGCTAAAGGTGGAAGATTGTCTTCTTTGACGATTACCATCATTCCAGGCTGTACTGTCGATGAGGAATTCTCCTTCCACTTACTTCTCATCTGAAGCTCCGAAATGTAATCATTTGACCAGCGAGTCCAAAACAACTGGTGTAGCCTCTGAAGTCGCTTGTAAGCTTGTAAGCGATTGTAAGGTTGATCTCTTAAATCCTCTTCCGGGATAGCCTCAGATGGTCGTCCGATCAGGAAGTGAGAGGGAGTTAGTGGATTTAGGTCAGTAGGATCGGGGGAAAGAGGATGTAGCGGGCGAGAGTTAAGAACAGATTCTATCTGAATCATAACTGTAGCGAGATCCTCGTATGACAAAACTTGAGAACCAATTACCTTACGTAAATGTCCTTTAAAGGATTTTACCCCTGCCTCCCATAACCCTCCGAAGTGAGGAGCGCGAGGAGGAATGAATTTCCAGGTTATTCCCAAGTTATGGGTAGCATTGATAATATTATTTTGATTTTTCTCATTTGAAATGAATTTTGACAAATCTGAGAGTTTAGTTCGAGCACCGACAAAGTTAGTTCCGTTATCGGATGATACAAGTCTAGGTTTACCTCTACGGGCGATAAAACGGTTAAAGGCTTGTAAGAATTTATCAGTTGAAAGATCTGTCACAAGTTCAATATGGATAGCCTTTGTCAAAAGACAAATAAATATCGCAGCATAGCATTTGACTTCTTTAAAGGGTTTTGATCTTCTGTCACGGACGACAAAGGGACCAGCATAATCGACGCCGGTATGTTCAAATGGAAACTTCGCCTTGAACCTATCAGCAGGTAAGGATCCCATTAAAAACTGACACTTATTTGGTTTTACACGTCTGCATTTTACACAAGAGTGTACAATTTGTCTGACTATATTGCGGGCGCCAATAGGCCAATAATGTTGACGTAACGAAGAAAGAAGATGGTGAGGTCCGCAATGTAGGAGTTTTTCATGATGATAACGTGCTATCAATTTTGTAAGGGGATGGTGATTAGGTAAAATTATTGGGTGAATTTTGTCGTGAGAAAATTCTGAGTTTTGGAGACGACCACCCACTCTGATTAGATCGTTTTCCAAATAAGGATTCAAAGCTAGAATTTTACTCTTTTTTGATATATTTACGTTTTGTTGAAGAGCACTGAATTCATGAGAAAAAACTTGTCTTTGGGCTAAACTTATTAACTTATAAGTGGCTGCTTGGAGTTCAAGTACTGTTAAACATCCAGAACGGCGCTTATTTTTAGAAGACTTAGAGTTTGTGCTAAAACGTAAGCACCAAGCGACGACTCGTTGTAAAGTTGTAAAATTTGAAAATGTACTAAAAATATCGAAATTACTGGTGCTTGCAGTCAGCACGGTGGCGATTTTACGATGTTCAGGATATTGGTTCAAATTCTTAGGCCTGTCATAGTCTTTATGAGAAGCAGGTAGATTAAAGTCAGATAACCAAGCAGGGCCGTGCCACCACAAATTGGAATGAATTAGAGCTTCGGGTGTAGTGCCTCTTGACACCAAGTCAGCTGGATTTTCCACTGAAACGACATGAAACCAATCTAGAGGTTGGGTTAACTCTTGTATTTCCGCAACTCGGTGCGAAACAAAAACCTTCCAGTTTTGTGGATCTGCACGTATCCACGCGAGAGTTATGGTTGAATCCGTATAGTAACAAATTCGAGAAAGATGATTTAACGACTCACTGACCTTAGCTACCAATCGAGCTAACAACAAAGCAGCGCAAAGTTCAAGTCGAGGTAGAGTGACGGGTTTAAGAGGTGCTACTTTGGATTTAGCGCATAAGAGATGAGTTTTAACTTGTTTTTTAGCGTTTATAGTTCTTAGGTAAACACAGGCACCGTAGGCTTTAGTAGAAGCATCAGCGAAACCATGAAGTTCAATGGTTGTATAATCGTTAATAAGAACAAATCGAGGAATTTCCAACGAGTTTAAGTGTTGAAGCTGATTTCTAAATGTAATCCAGGAGGTGTGTAAATTAAGAGGAAGTGATTCGTCCCAGCTCAATTTTTGTTGCCATAAAAGTTGCAGCAGAAGCTTAGCTTGTACAATTATGGGTGCTAGTAATCCTAGCGGATCAAAAATTTGAGCTGTGGAAGACAGAATCGTTCTTTTTGATACGACTTCATTGCTAAAGCTCTTTATCGTAAAACTTAGACAGTCAGTATAGCGATTCCAAGCAACTCCCAATGTCTTAGCTTCTTGAAGTTGACTTTCCAGCTTTAAGTTGTAGAAATGATCTTCAGATAGGGATTGATCTGATAGAGAGGGTACATTGGACATGAACTTCCTGAGGTTAAAACCACCAGATTTTAAGATAGATGTTACATGATCTTTTATGATTTCTAGAGACTTCTTTGAATCATCTCCCACTAAAAGATCGTCCATGTAAAAATTATTCTTGATAATATCAGATGCTTTTGGAAACTGTTGTTGAAATTCATCTCCTAGAGCCTTTAAACATCTCGTAGAGAGATATGAAGCGGATGCTGTACCGTATGTTACGGTATTAAGTTCAAAGCAACTCAATTCATCAGAAGGTTTATCGCGGAAAAGAATCCTGTGAAGTTTACGATCCTTAGGGTTGATTAAAACTTGTCTAAACATTTTCTCTATGTCAGCTGTCATGACATAAGGATATCTTCTGAATTTAAGAAGCAAAGAGAAAAGATCAGTTTGGATAACTGGACCGGTATATTGAAGATCGTTAAGTGATAGACCAGAGCTGGATTTTGCTGAGGCATCGAAAACAACTCTGATTTTAGTAGTAGTACTACTTGGCCTTAGGACTGAATGATGTGGAAGATAGTATGTTTCTGAGTCATTAGGTAACTCTATGACCTTGGTCATATGTCCTAGAGTTTCATACTCTATTAAGAATGAATGGTAGTCATTTGATAAATCAGGGTAATTAGTCAACTTACGTTCGACACTCTGTAATCTTTTAATAGCTGAAGATCTAGATTCTCCTAGTTTAGATACAGCTTCTTTAAAAGGAATGCTAACTATGTATCTGCCATTGTTATCTCGCTGAGTAGTTTCAAGAAAATGTTTTTCTACAATCAAGTCTTGTTGAGATAAATTTGGCTTTGTTTGAACTGAATCGAGCTCCCAAAAGGTTGAAACTTGCCGTTCTAGAAAATGATCTTCAGTACAGAGAAATGCATAGTTAGATGACTTTTTAGATGATAGTTTTGTTTCACAATTACCAGAAAGAATCCACCCAAACTGGGTTTTTTGAAGGATTGGTTTGTTAAAGCCGAGATCAATTTGTCCTGCACAGAGAATTCTCCAGAAAACTGAAGCTCCCAGTAAGACATCAATTTTAGTTGATATGTTAAAGTCAGGATCTGCTAGGCGGAGATTTGGTGGTATTTGTATGGCTGAACCATCAAAGGATACAGATGGTAAATGACCGGTAATTTGATTTAAGACTAAACAAGATAAGTCTACAGTGAATGCATTATGATTTGAGACAATTTTAATCTCAGTCTTAAATTTTATGTTAGATTGATTTTGATTTATCCCAATAACACATGAGTTAGTTGGGTGCATTTTGAGATTCAACTTTTTACATAAGTTTTCAGTTATAAAGTTTGATTGTGATGCAGAGTCTAGAAGTATTCTGCATGGATGTAACATGCCATTAGAATCAAGTACTTTAACTACAGCAGTTGCTAGTAAAATGTTATTAAAATTACTAGAGGCCATATTTATAACTGAAGAAGCTGCAAAAGTTTCAGCAGGTGTGTTATTGTCAGCATTTCCATTCAGAGGATTGGCAACATTTGAATTTTGTCCGTTTTGAGTTTGATTTGTATTTGAAACAATATGTAACAATGTATGATGTTTCTTGTTGCAAACTCTACAATTTGAAGCTTTACAATCTTTTGTAGAATGATTTTTTGCGCAAACAGTTTGTACAAAATTTCTTGAGATTTGCTTGTTTGATTCTTTCAGTGATTGGTAACTTTAGGAAATCGGAACAGTTATATACATTGTGAGATTTTGCACAATAAACACATGATTGTACTGTGTTAGAATGATAGCTGTGTATATTAGGTTTTTTAGTAGAAATGTTTGGTTCTTGCTTTCTAAAGTTTGAGCTTAAAGTTTCTAAGATTTCACATCTCTTCTTGAGAAAAGCACTGAGTTCCGCAAAGGTTGGTAAATCACCAGCACAATCGAACTGTTCCCAAGCTCGCTTTGTGTTGTTATCAAATTTGTTTGATACTAAATATACTAAGATTGTGTCCCATTGGTCAGTTGGCTGGCCAATAGATGTTAAACAGCGAACATGCTTGGTAACAGTGTCAAACATGTGCCTTAAGGCTTGATGAGATTCTTTATTGATAGGATCAAGGTCAAAGATATGTTTTAAATGATTATTTACAATTATTTTCTTGTTTTGGTATCTATCTTGCAATAACTGCCAAGCAATAGTGTAGTTTAAATCCGTAACCTTTAAAGAGTCTAAAATGGTAGCTGCTTCTCCCTCTAGACAACTTTTGAGGTAATAGAATTTTTGAGTATTTGATAAACTTGTGTCAGAGTCAATCAATGATTTAAAGATATCATTAAATTGCATCCACTCACTGTAAGAACCTGTAAATGTAGGCAGATTTAGGTTTGGAAGTTTAACTCCAGAAGTTAAGCCCACAGAGTTGTTTTGAGGAATATTTGAAGTAGATATTGAGGTGGTAGTGCTTTGATTTGCTCTAACAATGTAGGATTTGACTTGAGCTATATGATTGTAATAAATATCCTCAAAACTACTTCGTTCCTGCTCACTTTTCTCTAAGTTAGCTCGCTCTGCTGCTTCAATTGTTGCCCTGTCAGTTGATGAGACATTTTGAGGCATTTCTTTAATTAAGATGTTGTCAATTGAATCTTGTACATTCATAAATTCAGTTAAGAGCGGCTCAGAGCGTTCTAGCCTTAGATTAAGTTGAATAAGAATGTCTGATGTACATTCTGTATCTTTTATCGAGTTAAAGTAGGTGATAAACCTAGTGAAGGTAGATTTTATGACTTTACGTGCTTTAATTAAAGAGTCTAGACTGTTTTCAGCCATGATAGTGATTAAGATAAGAAGATAAGTTTGCTAAAGTTATGTTGAGGCTGATTAAACTACTGCAAAACAGTGTAAAGGTTCAGGATAAGTTTATCATAGAAAATCAGAGCTAATAAGTGATTCAGACATTACCTGCTCAAAACTAAAGATAGGGTAAGATAAACATAAGCAAGGTAAAGTTTGAATGCTAAAGATGGATAAAAAGGAACGGACTTACAGTTCTTGCTGGTAGGGTCTTCAACTCCAGGCTGTGTGTTTGATTGCTGGATTTGACGATCAGTTTTTGTCAGGGATTAGTTGAGGCGTTATTCTGCTGTGATCTGTTGAGCACTGATTCATTTAACAATGAACAATGTGGCTACGAAGGACCATGTAGACGATCGATGTTTTACTTCTTGTATTTTGAATTGAAACTCACCTATTTATTTTACAAACTACAAAGCCCGTTTTTTGGGGTAAAAAAGACCAGTTAAAATTAACCATGTGAGAGTTCACTCCAGGTCAGAATGCAAATCATTGTTCTTGAAATTTTGTTAGGTTACGTCTAGTCTGCGCGTTCCGCTCTCGACACTGGGATGCGTTCCAAAATTAATTCGCGGAACACTACCGATAAAGGTTAGGTCCTTAACAACACCATTTGGTTGAGCTTTATATTGCGCAACTTTGCCCCAATTTAAACTTTCTCGTATCTC
This sequence comes from Ips typographus, assembly GCF_016097725.1. Lineage (NCBI taxonomy): Eukaryota > Metazoa > Arthropoda > Insecta > Coleoptera > Curculionidae > Ips > Ips typographus. The sequence goes on from NW_028098583.1 coordinate 235,147, forward strand.
TTATGGTTTCTGAGATCCCAATGGTGAGGGTCGAATTTGAATTACCCTGTAGATTTTCCAAAATAATCAAAAATAAAGTAGTAAAAAAATAAAATAGAAATTTGACTTTTGTGGTTTTTATCAGATATCTCCCGAAGTAATGAACATTTTTTTACGCAACTTTGCCTCCATTTAACCAAAGCTCTAGCAACTATAGTTTCTGAGATAGCAATGCTAACGCCTCGAATTTGTAACACCCTGTATATTTTTGGGTCTGGTGCGATATAGGTGCAACCATATTTTTGTTGTTTGTGTTGATGAAATTGATGTCATATTGTTTATTTAACTTAGTTCCACCCAAAAGTGGGTGGTTGGAGCTGTTTGTTGGGAAAAGAATAGTAAAAAAATGCCTTTGAAAGTGGTCAGGTTACACCAAGTACATGAAGGGTTTAATAGTTAAATAACTTGAAAATTTGTAAATTAAATAAGTATTTTTAGTTTTTACATGCAAAGTGACACTTTACTATCTATAATTACAGTTGACAATGTTAACCTTAGTGTCAGATTAGTACAAGGGGCAATGTTTATTTTTTGTAAATGTATTGAAAAAGATGCATGGTAACCTAGTGCTAACCATAGTGGCCGATTCATATATGTAGCAATAATTATTAAGATCTCAAAAAGAGAAAAAATATGGAAACTTCCATTTTAAGAAATTAAAAATCAATTTTTAGAATGACTTTACTAATTTTGAACAGAAAAACAGTTCTGTTTGACAACATTGCTAGGGTTGTTAGGCACCAAACAAAATGTTCAACAATCAGGCTGGTGGTGCTGGTACCGATCAAAAACAAGTCATTTATGTTTAGTATGGAGAATGCCATAGGAGTTTTTCCTGTGTGAAAGTGATTCATCCACCCTTATTTTGGTAAAAGTAAGTTAAATAAACAATCTGACATGGATTTCATCAAAAAAGAACTAAAAATAAGGTGGCATCTAAGTTGCACCAGAACCATATTTTTTTCTTAGCTGTTAATTTCATGCTGAAAATTGAATGTAACTACAAACCTTACTTTCATTTAGTATAATTCTAACTTGCTTTAATTTAATGTCTGCATAAACCCACCCTTAATTTAAGTAAAATCAGTTAACTCACCTTAAAACTTACTTTTTTATCCACCATTGTAATGTAGTTGCAAAAATTGCACATGATTTGGCTCTTCAACTTTATTGATATGTTGCACTTCTTGGTGCGTAATATGGGCCTCAAAAAGGACAATTTCTTCAAAGAAGTTGTGCTTTTTCATCCAGATGAAAAATGGGGAAGTATTCAGCATATACGGGATAAGATTCTGTAAGATTTGTTAAATTTGTAGTAATGCAGCCATGTTGGTTACACATGTATCAATTTGCCACTGTAATCAGTGTTATCTTACCTGGGCAAGCAGCCGTTGTATCCATTGTGCTTATGCATATCAAAAACTCTACATTTCCTTGATTTTAGTGTATAATCTTCGTCAATTATCAGATAATTGTAATATAAATTAAAATAAACTACAATTATTTTAAGCTGCATGCTGAATGCATGGCAATTTTTTTGACAACACGACAAAAAGCTAGCAATGCATAGTGACAAGCTGACTGACAAATTGGAAGTTTAAGGCGTATTTTGACGGCAGTACTAACCTGAGTTTTAAGTTGTAGTAGCATAGGGCGTCTTTTTCTATCAGAATGAGTTAAAATGAGACAGGCATTGTAAACACTCCAGTAAACACTGACGCCAAGCCAAAACACGTCTTTAGTTGACATTGCAAATCGCAACACAACAGAAATGACAGATCGAAGATGTTCAGCCGAGTTTGGGATAAAACGATACGCTGCATGACGTCACAGTGGGTGCTCGGGTGTACAATATGCAATTAAAACCCAGGTGGAAGGTTGAAGGTTAGCCAGAGGGAACAGCCGTTGTCCATGGTTTGGGTCTTGTTAACTTTAGGTATCCACGAATTTCGAGTTGTTTCTTTTTTTTTTAACATGTAGATTATGGCTTATACACGTATGGTAAATCCAAAACCGACCATAGGAAAACCGTGTAACGGACAGAGAAACAGATAAATGCATGTGCAGGAAAAATATCAAGTAGGCCTAAATTTGAGCGCGCTGTTGCCAAACGCCTAAGTATCTAATACCGTCGACAAAACCAATTTTGTTGTTGGATTGTTCCTAATTTCTTTCCATTCATTTGGATAATCTGTCTTCGGTCAGCGAGCTGTATTTAGTCCGATTTCTGTCTATTTGTTTAACAATTTGAATGAAATTATTTATTTTTCATTTAGCAGTCGAATTGCTATAGCGCTCTATATTTCATCTGTCATCTGCGATTAAAATCTAACCTCAATTGTCAAATTAAAAGTAAACAAGAAATCATTTACAGTGACAGGCATATTAATAAGTACCAGAATGTACTCCTATTAGTCCTATTATTGTAAGATTTTAGGAAAACATGAACAAATAACACTATTTACACAATAGTAAGAGTTCCTCTAGTTGGTGGCCTTCTCAATTTAAGGTAGGAAACTCCCCCCAGACAATTCATCAGTGAGAGAATAGCAAGGGACTCCTCTAGTGTAGTGTTATTAATAAGTTATTTTTAGGTAGTAAAGCCGATTTGCTAGCTTAGCCATACAACATCGCAACTTTTATTGAGTCTAGAGTCCAGTTACCAACAAAGCCACATTTAAGGAACCAACTAACAAATGGGGTGTACAGTATTCTGTTGTTATTAGCAAAGTTACTTAGTTGAATGACAATGATATAATAAGGTGTGAAACATCTAAAAGCTTCAGTTCACTAGACAATATACAAGCCATCTGATCCAGTGTTCAGGTTGTGTTCAATCAATTTGCCAAAAGATATAATACTTAGATCAGTGCTCCATTTTAATTAAATTGTAAACAATTTTATGGTTGCTGAGCAATTTTTTTTTGTGTGACAAGCAAGTTCATCCCCCAACTTGGTTGCTGTAAAATGAAGTGTAAAGTTGGCTAATGACTGTGCTTTTTAATTTACAGTTGTAGTTTCAGATCATGCACACAGAAGGTTGTAACACAGAATTCATTCTCCCACTATCTGTATTGCTAAGGAATGCAACCAACGATGTACTTAATAATTATTATATCAAGTCTATAATTATATCAGTTCATAAAATAATGTAATATGGTTATTTGTAAGTATAATAGTGTGTTTTATCATAGGAAATACAATAACAAAAAGTTTTCAATCAACATATCTATCTGCCACTGTACCCAAAGTGAAGGTGCAGACGCTCATAAAAAGGCCTGCTTCTTAGCATATGCCAAGAATCATTGTACCCTTCAGCTGTTCACATTTCCTAGCAATAGGCATGCCTGCTTTAAGTAGACACTATGTACTTTATGGCTTGCTCATAAGCAACCGAACTTCAGATGTGCCAAAAGCAGGCCCCCTTTCACCTATGCTCCAGATAGTAGGTATACTAAAAAATCTAAATATGTATTGCTATTTTATGAGCATGATATTTGTAGCAAACCATGTCCATACATGCTGCTCCACACAAGTAGCAATTGGTCAGTAATAATGTATGTATGTATGTAATACTAATGACATGCTTTTGTGTTTTTATTGAACATGTTTGTCTGCACTGAGAATATTTTTGACCTTCTAATGAATGGAAACATACACTTCTATTTTGTTTAAAAACATGCTGTTTAGTATAACTAAAGGAACTTGTGTTGACAATCTACAGTATAATGTAAAACCCACCATGTTTATAACATACAAGAGGAGAATCAAAGGGCAGTTTTATAAAAATAAATGTTACTTAATATTTTTCTTAATTTCCTTCTATTGATGTTACTGATGTAAGAAAGTTATGGAATGCTACTAAATATTTAATTTAACATTATTGAACTGTCTTTAAGTAAAAATCTGTTCTTTTAAATAGTATGTATGTAAATAAATGTATTAAAATTGTTTGTAAAAGTGTGGGTTTTATTAAAAAAGCCACAAAATTTAAAATTTTATTTTGTAGCAGGATTCTCTCAAAATTTCAAAAATCTAGACTAGGCTAGTTTGGTACAATTAATTGAATTATTAATACATTATCATTTAGACCACTTATCTTAATAGTATTCTATTAGTTCTTTAGTACGCAAACTCGAAATCATAGTCATTATAAAACAATTACGGATAATCAAAAATTCTGAACGCAGCCTGTCAAAAGTATTCGGCCCAACTCAAAAATCAACGCGGGATTATTTTCAAATGACATGTCGTTTATCCTTTGTTTTTCAAATAAACATTTTGTATTTGCAAATTGAAGTTTTCTTGTTCTGTTTTATTACGTCCTTATACTACCACCTACTACCTATTACACTATTATTATACATATTACATTACTGAATATTTATTAGTTAGATTAGTGAAATAAATTACCTAATTAACGGTTTGCGCCCCAGATAAAGGTAAGGCTTAAAATGCTTTTAAAATTACATTTTTGGCAACATTTTTTGTTTTCAAGATGTTTTCCGTCGAAGAACGAGTACAAATTATTAAATGGTACTATTCTGGTTGTGCAGTGGAGGAAATTATCGGAAGATTCATATTTATGTTTGAAAATCGACCTGTGCCAGCGAGTACGACAATTAAAGATATGGTCCATAGATTTGAAAATACTGGGTGTACGCAAAACTGTACCAAATGTAGAGATCACGATTTTCCGCAGCCTCCCGAAGGTATCCGTCATCCTCGAAATGAAAATCAAGAGCAGCGCGAAACGGCAGTTTGCAGTTTGGCAGAAGTCAACTTCCCATGTAATAGTACTCCTATTGCTGTGGAGCTTGTCATTGCACCAACTACTGTGCGAAATATTTTAAAACGGAACAAGTACCGGTGCTATAAGTTACGCACAACACAAGAAATATTTCCGGAAGACTGCGAAAAACGAATGTTGTTTTGCGAAGACATGATTGAAAGGTCTAACCAAGACAACACTTTCATAGCTAATATTTTATTTACCGATGAGTCCTCTTTTTCCTTGCATGGTCGTCACAATCCGTCCGTTACTGTGGCTTATTCAAGGGAAAATAGGCATATAAGCGTACCTATTCGGACTGAATATCCGCAAAAGGTCAATGTTTGGGCTGGCATTTTAAACAATCATATTATAGGACCTTTTTTTATTGATGGAAACTTAAATGACAATAAGTATTTAAACCTTTTAAGAGAGAACGTGCTACCAGCTGTACATAATCTGAACATTAATGCAAAAAAAAAAATCTGGTTCCACCAAGACGGTTGTCCAGCGCATAATGCCAGAGACGTACAAGCATTTTTGCACCAAACATTTCCAAATCGTCTGATTTGCAGAAATGGTACTGTCAATTGGCCTCCTCGATCGCCCCAAATGACTTCTTTCTTTGGGGGCATGTAATCCAAAAATTTTACGGTCATCGTCACATGAGGGCTGAAGATTTAGGCCAATTGCGACTGAAAATAGTTGAAATACTAGGTTCTATTTCTAATCAAACTTTCATTAACGTGCGTCAGGAATTTTATGACAGGTTAGGCTACTGCTTGGCTAAAGCAGGAGATTTATTTGAGAACGAAATCAAATAAATGTTACGTTATTGTTATTCTCTTAATTATCATTTCTTTCGAGTTTTCTGCTGTTCTTGCCACTTCTGCATAAACAATTTGTTATAAGCGTCCCTAAAGAAAGAAATCTGGTGGTCAAATCTGGCATACTGGCCAGTTAACAGTACCATCACGCCAATCCACCGTAAGAAAAGAATAATGAGCTGGACAGCCGGCATGTTAATACCAACACATGGTCATTCATCGATTTAAATTTATTTCTTTATTTTCTTCGTTCTCTCTTAAGAAGTAGCGTATTTTGTCGCGTTAATATTTCCATCAATAAAAAAGACCAATATTATCGCCCACAATGTCGCACCAAACATTAACCATTCAAGGTAAGGACCTTTCTTTTTCAAAAAAGAAAAAAATAATAAAATGTTCTTGCGTAGCGAAGCAACAACAATTTAAGTTTTTTTTTTGAAAAACGTACATTTATCATACACACACACAGGACATTCGTTATTTTAAACTAAAACTTGAATGTAACTACTTTAATTTTCTTTGTACTACTACAACAGCTGACATTTTCTCTCACTTTTGACAACATAAAGTACGCACACCTTTCCGCGGATAAAGTAGATTTCAATAAGTTGTTACACTATTATTGAAATTGATGTTTCTCTACAGATATTACCAGTAACATTTGAGACAGGCATCAATTGAAGAACAAATTGGGCACTATATTGACACCATCAAACTCTTGAACCAATGCTCTTGGTCAGTTACTACAATCACAATGCCCTCTGTGTTCAATTGTTGTCTGTGTCATACCAAATCATTGGCATCTATTTGGTTCATCCCTTACAATTCAAATAAGCTGTGGTCAAGTTGTGAGGGAAGTTATAGTTTATAAATGGCTACCTAATAATATACGAGTAGTTACAGTACAGATACAATTTTTTTAAGAATTTAGGCTAAGTGCGTAGGAATTAAGTAAGTAAGTATAATGATTTTGAAGTGTTTTCCATACTTTGAAGCTGTGATCTAGAAAGATTACTTTCTGATGTTTTTTCCACATCTGAGACAGACATCACAATGGCTAAGATGCAAACAAAATACCAGAAAGTAATTTCATTAGATTAAACAAGAGTTTACACATGCATAGATTTATTTGCGCCAATAAAAACAAGTAAACTAAAATTTTCACGTGTAAACAAAGATTTGATGCAAGTTGTATCTTTGCATACATACAACTTGCATGTAAGTCGATGTTTATACGTGCAAATTTAATTTACTTGGGCACAAGTTTTTATTGGCGCAAGTAAATGTATGCATGTGTAAACTCTCCTTTAGGCAAAGATAGTATAACTAAAAACTAAACTTAAATTAAAAACAATTATAAGTAGGTACCTACATATGCATACACATAAGAAGAATTTTGGTGTGTTTAGAGTGTCTATCTCATTTTACCCGAGATTTGACCTCATTCTGATAAAACAAGATAGTTTAGATAGTCTATGTTACTGTTTTATGTTGAATTCAAATGAAAGTACATATTTTTAATGTATATTAATTTAATCATCAATATAACATTATATGGTGAGCGTGAACATAAACTTGTCTTATCTCTAATAATAATATAAAACTAACCTAACCTTATTGACATCTGTCATAGTATGTTCAGGATTACACTCTGAACATCGAACACCTTCCCCTTAAAGATTAAGTCTATGGGGTTGTCTAACTACCCTACCAGAACGTGTTGCACTAATGAAAGTAAAAGAATTTGATCCATCTGGAACTGGTATCCTTGAACGCGATACTCTGTTATGAGTTGACATCAATTCATTTCCATCTGAATTATATACTGTTTCAGTGTCGTTATTTAATGTGCTACCATTTAGTTCGTTACTTAATGATAAGTTATTAAAGTCACTAGTCGTAGGAGTATGGGAGAACTGAGTTTCGTCAATTGGATACAATCGAGGGTCCAATGAAAATTCCTTATTACTTGTTTGTGAATGTTTCATTTGAAAGGAGTTTCGCCTAACAATTTTTCCATTACTCTCTTTTTTTATCCAATATGACCTAGGCTCTTTACACTTTTCAATAACGATACTTTTATGCCAAATTCGGTCTTTTGCACTTTTAATCACTACTTTATCCCCTTTTTCAAAGATGGTGGTTTTTTTACGAGCTGTCTTGTTGTATTGTAATGTCATATTCTGTTTTTTGACACATAACTTGTTAAAAATGTCCCTGACTATTCTTGGTTCTAAGTTTGAACCCATTATAGGAAGTTCTGTTTTCAAATTTCTACTTTGTAATATTTGTGCTGGTGAAGCACCCAAAGATATTAAGATTGAGTTATTGTATTCCATAATTGATTCTCTATAGTCAGTACATTCTTCAAATGACTTTCTAAGGATTTGTTTGCAAATACTCACTGCTTTCTCCGCCAGACCATTACTCTGATGATAATGTGGAGTACATGTTAAAACAGTAATGTCTTTATTGGAGTAATAACTATGACATTTCCTCGATAAAAATGGTAAATTATCTGCTATAATACAGGGTGTCCCACGACGAAAGACCTCGATTGATATTGGAAAAAGTATAAATAGGAGAGTTTTGAAAATTTGGTAGGATACTGATGTGGGCATGCCCAATCCAACTAAAATATTTTCAAGATGGTTGCACTTCCGCTTATACCGGAAGTCGATCACAACTTTCTTATTTTAAATAGAACACCCTATATATTATTACATATTTGGATTCCTCACAAAATTCTGACCAACTTTTGTATAGAATGCCCTATGCCTATCTCTAGCCGTTTTCGAAATATTTGATGTTTTTCCAAAAAAGTGACAGTTGCAACGCTCAACATAACATGCTTTGCAGTTCTCCAATATCACCGTGTGTCAAAAGCATGGCTAACTAGAGTACCAGCTAATCCCAACCATGCAGCCTAATAAAAAAATGTTTATTCTCAAATAAAACGAAATGGGTTGGATTTAGGTATAGGCAAGTAAATTGAAACTTATAGTAATTTTTAATGCTCAAAATGATTCCGTCATAAAAAATGTGGGTTTCTATTTAAAAAACTTGAGATTTTTCATTTTTTTTAGTGGCAACTTTATGATTTTTTTTTGACGACCCTGTATACAAATGAGTTATTACGCACCCTCAGTTTAATAAAACGATCCTTTATTTACAATAACCCAAAGTTTCATTGCAAAATGAAATACGGTTTTAACATAGTACAAAAATATGTTGAGCGTTGCAACTGTCACTTTTTTGGAAAAACATCAAATATTTCGAAAACGGCTAGAGATAGGCATAGGGCATTCTATACAAAAGTTGGTCAGAATTTTGTGAGGAATCCAAATATGTAATAATATATAGGGTGTTCTATTTAAAATAAGAAAGTTGTGATCGACTTCCGGTATAAGCGGAAGTGCAACCATCTTGAAAATATTTTAGTTGGATTGGGCATGCCCACATCAGTATCCTACCAAATTTTAAAAACTCTCCTATTTACACTTTTTCCAATATCAATCGAGGTCTTTCGTCGTGGGACGCCCTGTATATTATTACATATTTGGATTCCTCACAAAATTCTGACCAACTTTTGTATAGAATTCCCTATGCCTATCTCTAGCCGTTTTCGAAATATTTGATGTTTTTCCAAAAAAGTGACAGTTGCAACGCTCAACATATTTTTGTACTATGTTAAAACCGTATTTCATTTTACAATGAAACTTTGGGTTATTGTAAATAAAGGATCGTTTTATTAAACTGAGGGTGCGTAACGACTCATTTGTATACAGGGTCGTCAAAAAAAAATCATAAACTTGCCACTAAAAAAAATGAAAAATCTCAAGTTTTTTAAATGGAAACCCCCATTTTTTATGACGGAATCATTTTGAGCATTAAAAATTACTATAAGTTTCAATTTACTTGCCTATACCTAAATCCAACCCATTTCGTTTTATTTGAGAATAAACATTTTTTTATTAGGCTGCATGGTTGGAATTAGCTGGTACTCTAGTTGGCCATGCTTTTGACACACGGTGATATTGGAGACCTGCAGGGTATGTTAATAACACTAGTTTTGAGTGTTTTGACAACTGCAAATATGCCGTCGCGGTTACGTTATTCAAACCAAGATTACTTAAATCTGTTTATTATTTACGGAGAATGTGATAAAGTTGTGAGTAGAACATGTGAGGTATTTGCCGCTCGTTATCCAGAAAAACCAAAGCCATCACGAAAAGCTGTCAAGCAAATAATTGATAATTTTAAGAATACTGGATATGTGAAGATAAAAGCTATTAAAACAAAACCAATTCTTAATAATACAAATGTAGAAATTGCAATTTCTAACCAACTTTTGTGTACAATGCCCTATTCCTATCTCTAGCCGTTTTCGAAATATTTGATGTTTTTCCAAAAAAGTTATAGTTGCATTGCTCAACATATTTTTGTACTTATATTAATAATTAATTTAACAAATGTTCGAAATTTCGACCTTCAGCTTCGTGACACTTTGCGCACCTTAGGATCAGCTGCTCATGGGTTGCTGCTCTTATTTGCGTTTGGGCTTAAACCACGAAACGCGTTTCTCACTCTTTCAATACAATTTTCCTTTGTTGTTAAAGGAAGATTGTAAACTTCATCTTTAATTGCCCCTCATACAAAATAATCTAAAACTGACATGTCTGGCGAGCGGGGTGGCCATTGAAACGGTCCGTTGTTAGCAATCCACCGGTCGTCAAACGTAGCTTGTAGAAAATTATTGACAATATGACCATTATGAGGAGGTGCGCCATCATGCTGATAAATTACCCGTCTTCTGTCGGCTAGAGGTAAATTATCCAAGTATTCCCTTTCTAAATCTTGAATTATAGCTAGATATCGATCACCTACAATAAAAACATAGCATTAAATTAAGTTTCAGAACTTCACAATTTGTCGTTTAACATCGTCGAATTTTCTTCATAAAAACGTATCATAACAATTTGGTCATTCCTCACAGCACAATAAACATTAAAACTCCAGATTTCTTGAAAATTTCTCTCTCTAATTACGTGTGGATTTATGTCACACCAGTAGTGTGAATTATGTCTATTGAACATTCCATTTTTAGTGAATTTGGCCTCGTCGCTCCAAATAATATTATTCAAAAACAATTCATCTCCATAGTGACTAGTCAGCAAAAACTCACTAAAAACAACTCTCTTCGGAAAGTCAACCTCTTTTAAGTGTTGCACTAATTTAAATGAAAAAGGGTGAAATTTATGTTTCTTCAGGAACCTCTGAATTGAGCTTTTGGATATGCCTGATTCTACGGAAACTTGTCTTATTGACAAAGTTGGATTTGCAACAAAATAGCCCAAAATTGCAATTTCTACATTGGTATTATTAAGGATTGGTTTTGTTTTAATAGCTTTTATCTTCACAGATCCCGTATTCTTAAAATTTTCAATTATTTGCTTGACAGCTTTTCGTGATGGCTTTGGTTTTTCTGGATAACGAGCGGCAAATACCTCACATGTTCTACTCACAACTTTATCACATTCTCCGTAAATAATAAACAGATTTAAGTAATCTTGGTTTGAATAACGTAACCGCGACGGCATATTTGCAGTTGTCAAAACACTCAAAACTAGTGTTATTAACATGCCCTGCAGCACCGCCCTCTGTACAAGAAAGCCAAGAAGGTGCATGCCAAAAATTCCAATATGGCCGAAATATGGCATTGACAGTTTGCATTTGTTTGTATTGTGGAAATTGAGTTTTTGGATGATTAAATTAATTTTTAAAGTTTAAAGTCAAGACTAATAACTAAGTAATTTTTGTTTGCTATTATACAGGGTAATTCAAATTCGACCCTCACCATTGGGATCTCAGAAACCATAAGAGATACGAGAAAGTTTAAATTGGGGCAAAGTTGCGCAACTTTAAGCTCAACCAAATGCTGTTTTAAAAATTTTGATTTTCTCAGTACTTCCGTAGATATCCGAAAAAAACTGAAAATTTGATTTTTTGTTTTTATTTATTTCTAACCTTATTTGAAGAGATATCCCAAAACTAAAAACATCTTTTCATTGCCACTTTTTCCTAGCTATTCGATGATGGATTCAAATTTGCCACACGACGTTTCGTTTTTTGTCAGTCATCATCAACTTTCTTTTTTCTTATGGGCGCCATATTGGATTTTTAGCCCACCAAATAGTACGTTTTATTCTGATTTTAGTGATGTATAATAACTTATGATTTGCTTCATAAATAACAAAATTATTCAATAAAAACTAATTTTACCTTAGTTAGCTTTGAGTTAATGAGACGTTTTATGAAGATTACTTGGTAGTACTTGTCACACGGAATTGGCCTGAACATACTTAGTCATAAAGGTGTACACGTGACTTAAACCGGTTTATTCACTCGAAGAGCTTAGGCCACTCGCTACGCTTGTGGACCTAGTTGTTCTTTTCGTGAATAAAAAATGGTTTAAGTCACTTGCTGTATAAATTACTATTAAATCACTTTGAATGACATTCGCCTATTTACAGATGTAAACAAACAAACATCAATGTCACATCTACGGGGCGCCGTGCAAATTTAATAGAACTGTCATTTTAGTTTTTTTGTAATATAAGAAGTCGAAATTTAATAAAATACTGTATAAAACACGTTAGTTAAACCGGATTATTCACTCGAATAAATATGAATGAATAAATGATGGTTTAAGTCACTTACTGTATAAATAACTATAAACTTGCATTTAACATTATAAAAAATTGAAATTTGACAAAAAATAAAGTTCCTAAAATAAACATAAATGAACTGTTTAAGTTAGAGATAATGCTAACAAATCTCTTCTTCCGATTAACCTAAATAGTTCAGCAATGCTTGAATAATAATAACATTTTGTGCGGGGGTTTCTTATCTAGATACATTTTTAACTATGATTGACTTGCTCTAATGTTCGTCCGAATTATCGTGTTTGACAAGTACTGTCAAATAATGACATTTTAGAAAACGGCCCATTAACTCAAAGCCAATAACTAAAGTAAAAATAGTTTTTATTGAATTATTTTGTCATTTATCAAGCAAATCATAAGTTATTATACATCACTAAAATCAGAATAAAACGTACTATTTGGTGGGCTAAAAATCCAATATGGCGCCCATAAGAAAAAAGAAAGTTGATGATGACTGACCAAAAACGAAACGTCGTGTGGCAAATTTGTGTCCATCGTCGAATAGCTAGGAAAAAGTGGCAATGAAAAGATGCTTTTAGTTTTGGGATATCTCTTCAAATAAGGTTAGAAATAAATAAAAACAAAAAGTCAAATTTTCAGTTTTTTTCGGATATCTTCGGAAGTACTCGGAAAATCGAAATTTTTAAAACAGCATTTGGTTGAGCTTTAAATTGCGCAACTTTGCCCCAATTTAAACTTTCTCGTATCTCTTATGGTTTCTGAGATCCCAATGGTGAGGGTCGAATTTGAATTACCCTGTATATTGTTGTTTATATGTTTGTTGTTCTAGTGAAAGTGTAGTTTGTGTTCATTTTATTGTGTTATCACTATTGTTATTGTTCCTTCATTGTTCTATAATTTGTTGTTGGTTTTTTAACTTAAATTCTATTGCCTCTACAATATGCCGTCACACTTGTTGTTTGCCAAATTGTAAAAGCAATTTGGAGAAAGGCCCAAAAGTGTCCTTTCCTTTCCAAAAGACCCTGCTCGAACCCAACAGTGGTTGAAAGCTTTGAACTGGAATGATTTTACTCCAACACAATACTCAGTGGTAAGTACAATATGCTTTCTCATTCAGTAAACTTATTGCCTCTTACATACATAAGTGAATTAAATTTTGAGGCCGCCTGCATTTTGAGAGCAACAAAGGTTTACTCTGAAGAAACAGGACAGCTTTTAGAAGTTTCATTGGCACATTTACATTTTAAAAGAAAGGTCTTGGTAATAATATAAAACCCATTTACCAGTTTTGCTTACCTAGATTCAAGGATTTCCAAATTTTCTTTGATTGAGCAGTTTTTACATTAGTTTGTTGTACTTTCCAAGACAAAGGGTTCTAACCAAACTTGCTTTGGCTGGACTTTATTGGATATAAAAAGCCATGATTGAAACCTCCAGACCTTTAAAAAAAACGTATTAAAGAACACCAAAATTATTTAAGAACTGGAGACTTTCACAAATCTAATATATGCCAACACGCGTTTGATAATGATCATAGAGTCAAATGGAATGAATGTAGTATCATAGACAAAGAAACTTTTTCAAAAAGACGTAAAATAAAAGAAAGTGCATATATTAGACTAAACCATGACTCCTGTGTTGCTACATCCTCTATTAATATTGACCAAACTTGGTTAAATATTCTAGAGGAGGAGATAACACTTGGTCATATCAAACGAAACTGAAATTTCTTGTAATTTTGTTTTCATTATAAAACCCACCTTTCACTACAACAATAGATAACCTTTCCTATTGGAATGACAAAAGTCAAAATTTATGTCAATTTTTATTGACAAAACCCTTCTCAGGGTTCTATATTGAACATTATCAGGTTGTTACACCCAATTGTTGGCAACGTTGGCAACACCGCATATAGAGGGCGTGCTGACCAAAATCCGAGAGACACAGTTTGCTCTTCAGAGAGAAGACATCGTACAAAACGTCGTTACCCAAGTTCATAGCTTTCTTTGTCTTTTTTATTAAACTTAAGTAAAACTAATGTTTTATTCTTGCCAGTTTAATTGGAAATAAACCCCAGTGTGAACAGTGAGACTTTTACTTCGAGTATCCGCATCGCAACCTTGTTGGCCTTCGAACCCACTCGTGAGGGAAAATACTGCTGCTCCTTAAGCAAAGGTTTAAACCCCCCGCGTACACTAGTGAGGAGCCCACTCGGATTTCCCCTCTAACAAATTGGCGTCCAACTTTGGAGCCATCAAGAAGAGTTTTGCGAAGAAAGAAGAAAGTTTGCCGTTTCAAGTTCTACCTGTGGTGTGACGTCCATTTTGTCTCCCGAAGACGCCAGTGCTCGACCACGTGTTACTCAAGTGAGTTGTTCCGGTTCTACCTGCTTCCTACTTTACCGATCAAGCCAGCCGACAACGCCACCTCTCGTCAGTGATAAGTATCTTTCCTGGAAGTGACACCGAAATTGACTTGTGAGCTTATTTTTGACTTTTGACACACGACGCTCCAAACTGACAAGTTGAATTGTCCAACGTCTTTCATCTGTCATCTGTCATTAATCAATTTGATTTGTTTTGTTTACATTTGTTTTCTATTAAGGAAAAATTCTCAAAATGAGTGAGAACGGAGAAGAATCTACCCCATTTGTCCAACAAATCGTTATGACACCGGAAATGCTCCAAAGCCTACTAGCTGGTATCCGTATGTCTCCGAATGTTGCACCCATTGTAACATCGATACCCCAAGGTAACTTTTCAGCCTGTAAAAGCCGATTCAATGGAAAACCCGATAGTGATGTGAATGCCTTTATTGACGCCATTTGCGTATACAAAGAGTGTCTGAATATTCCTGAAAAACATGCCCTAAAAGGATTATCCATGCTGTTGACAGAAGATGCTGCTACATGGTGACAAGGTATTAAAGCCTCCACCCTCACATTCAACGATGCCATCTCCTCATTGCGCCATGCTTATGGACAAGCTAAGCCACCATATCAAATTTATTTAGACCTATTTAGCTGCGCTCAAAAAGAAGAAAAGACTGACATCTTCATTAGTAAGGTGAGTCAGCCCTTACTGAACATGTTCAGCTTGATATGATTTATGGATTGCTAAATGTTCGAATCCGTGAAAGAGTTCTACGAGACCATATAACCTCTTTTAAAGACCTGATTGAAGCTGCGCGTGTTGCCGAACAATCCTTCAACTCTAGATCTCCTGTTGCCTCATCTAAAGTGCATGCAGAAAATAAATCACAACTAAAATGTGTTTATTGCAGAAATTTCGGTCACATTAAAGACAACTGTCACAAATTAGCCAGGATGAATGCACATTTAAAGCCTAAACCTGAAAACGGAGAAGCTCGACGAAGCCTAAACCCAAGTATTGACCAGCCTGCTCCACAACACAACTCCAAACCTAACAATAATGGACAATTGTCTAGTTCTAACTTGCTGTGCTACGGATGTGGTTTACCCGGGTATGCAAGGAGTAACTGCCCAAAATGCACTTATAAAGCTAGCTCCCATAATACAAACAGTATGTTTGTCACATGTAATGCTGAATTGATAGACGCAAGTGAGCACTTAAATGATAATATCAGACCAAAAGTCCAAATTGAGCTTGGTAGCCATGAGGTAAGTGCATACCTTGATTCTTGTGCCCAAAATAGCATTGCAGGTAATACTTTAAAGCGAGTATTATATAACAATGATGACCCGTTTGATGCGAAACCCATTAAGATAACCATGGCTGACGGACAGCCCAAATTGGTGCAAGCTCATATCTTCAAGATCACCATCTCCTTAATGAATCGTCTACATAACATCCAGTTTTATTCCATTCCAGAGCATCATCACAGTAAAACTCTTTTAGGAACAGATTTCCTGACAGCTGCAAATATTGTACTGGATATACCGAACAAATGTTGGTACTACGGTGACACCCCATCCACTCAATACCAGTTTACTGATGTTGTACAAAATCAACAGCAGAATCCTTTACTGTTGAGAGAGGACGAAGCTCATAACCTGGACACTAATCAGAGAGATAAGCTCAACCAGTTGCTTAATAGTAACAATAACCTGTTTCAGGCAAGCATTGAACCAACTCCATATGCTGAACATAGCATACAACTGCTAGATGATGAACCTGTTGCTGTACCACCCTACAGACTTTCAAGTGTCAAAAAAGAACAGCTCAAGGCTGAGCTCGATAAGTTATTGGCTGATGGTTTCATCGAAGAGTGTGAAAGCCCGTATGCTGCGCCGGTAGTGTTGGTACCAAAGAAAAGTGGTGAAACAAGACTCACTGTTGACTATCGTAAGTTGAATGGAAAAACCAGACCTGACAGATACCCTTTGCCCAGAATTGATGATATCCTACATGCCACTCGCCAAACCCAGTTCATGTCAACCTTGGACTTGAAATCTGGTTATCATCAGGTAGCAGTCAAGTGGACCGATCGAGATAAGACTGCATTTGTGTGCCCTTTTGGTACGTACCGTTATGTCAGAATGCCGTTTGGTCTCAGGAATGCGCCCTCAACCTTCCAAAGGCTGATGGATCGCTTTAGATCAGGATTACAGGATGTCAATATCCTTGTCTACTTAGATGACCTAATTATATTGTCTGATTCCTTTGAAAGTCACCTGGCCGATTTGCAACGTGTCTTCGAGCGACTACACTTGTATAAGCTCCACCTTAATCGCAAGAAATGCAACTTTTCTTGTACTTCCGTTGAATACTTAGGTCACGTCATCACACCTGAAGGAATACTGCCAAATCCAAACAAGATCAGTGCCATTGCTGAGAAGCCACCACCTAGAAACGTTAAAGAACTGTTGTCGTTTATTCAAACGTGCTCCTGGTACAGGAGATTTATTGACAACTTTGCCCAAATAGCCAGACCACTCACTAACCTTACAAAAAAAAATGCTAAATGGATGTGGACTGAAAGCCAATCACAAGCTTACCAAACGCTGAAGACGCTCTTGACCTCCAGTCCAATCTTAAGACAAGCGGACCCTTTGAAGCCTTACGTCGTGAAGACTGACGCCTCCGCGTTCGCCATTGGTGCATGTTTGCTTCAGGGGGAGGGACCCGAAGAGAGACGAATTGAGTATGCCAGTGGTTTACTCACGTCAGCTGAGCAAAATTATTCAACTACTGAACGTGAAGCCCTTGCTGTAGTATGGGCCATAACCTACAAGTTTAGAGGATATCTCGAATGCGCTGAGATCATTATCAAGACCGACCACCAACCCTTGAAATGGTTGATGAGTCTAAAATCACCTTCCGGTCGCTTAGCCAGATGGGCCTTAGCACTCCAACCTTATACCTTGAATATTGATTACACTCCAGGTCGTACAAACGTTTTAGCAGACATGTTGTCTAGACCAACCATACCTGAGGAAGTGGAAGCCAACCTTGTTGCTGTAGATTTGCCAAGTGGAAAGGCTGACCAACTCAGAACCGCCCAGTTGAGTGATCCTGATGTTGAGAAAGTTATAAAGTGTTTTGAGTCGCCCAATCCTGATAGTGTTGAGTATAAGAAGTGGACCGAAAGAGGATACTTTATGAACCAAGGTGTACTGTATCGTTATTTTTCAGACTCCGACACCGAAGATCCCCTACTGGTAGCACCAAAGATAGACATCCCAAGAATACTAACAGAGTACCATGATTCCCCCCTGAGTGGTCATTGTGGAATCGAACGAACATTACAAAGAATTGCAAGCCGTTACTACTGGCCAGGAATGAGGAGGTCAGTAACCGCTTACGTCCAGAAATGTATCGAGTGCCAGAGGTATAAACCCTCAAACCAAAAACCTGCTGGACAAAACCAGACGCCCGTGGCTGCCAAGAGATTTGAAGTTGTGGCAATGGACTTATTTGGCCCTTTACCAGAAACGGATGAAGGTCATAAATGGATCTTTGTGATTGAAGATGTAACTAGCAAGTGGATTGAGTTATTCCCGCTAGCTATTGCCAGCTCGGAGAATTGTGCTAAATGCCTTATAGATGAGGTTATTCTGAGATATGGTTTCCCGCGACGAGTAATTTCGGACAATGGAACTCAATTCGTAAGCACCGTGATGCAGCAAGTCGCTCATATCCTTGGATTTCACCAGTCGTTAACACCAGTTTACCACCCGGAAGCTAATCCCGTGGAAAGGAAGAATAGAGACCTGAAAACCCAGTTAGCTATCCTAGTTGGAAATGATCATACCCAGTGGAAGAACAAATTGCCATGTGTACGTTTCGCTATGAATACAGCCAGAAGTCAATCAACAGGTTATTCGCCTGCTTACCTTACATTTGGACGTGAACTCAGGAGTCCCGATGACGTCGGACGAGATATTCGAGAAATTGTAGCCACCGACCATGTCATAACACCCCTAACCTCTTATTTACAGACTTTAAGCTCCACCTTACGTGATGCCCGAGACCAATTTGAGAACCGCCAGGACCCTGCCAAGAAGTATACCGATCAAGCACGCCGAACAGGACCTGACTACAATAAAGGTGACCAAGTTCTCGTTGAGACCCATACCTTAAGCAATGCCAAGAACATGTATTCGACCAAATTCGCCCCAAAACGAGATGGACCTTATGTGATCAGCAAAACCATAACACCAACTACTTATGAAATCAGCTCGCCGAATGATCCCAATGTCGTCCTAGGTAAATATCATGCTTCCGCTCTGACACCCTTCACAGGAAACCAGACTGATGTTCCTGACCCAATCCGGCCAATCAGAAAGCGTGGAAGACCACCTGCTCAGACTAATCGAGACGACAAAACGACGGAAAGTCGTGAAGCTATAGACGAGCCCGAGGAACCTGAAGAGAAAATCCCAGAACAAACTCCTACACCCAGGGCTGGAACCCCTGGACCTCTCAGAACCTCCCGGACAGGACGTGTCCTAAGTGCTCCTAAGTGTCACTGTTGTAGCCAATCACAACCCATTCTTACTCTTCTTCACCATTCTGGTTCCAAGAGTAAAGGGGGAGAGTTGTTACACCCAATTGTTGGCAACGTTGGCAACACCGCATATAGAGGGCGTGCTGACCAAAATCCGAGAGACACAGTTTGCTCTTCAGAGAGAAGACATCGTACAAAACGTCGTTACCCAAGTTCATAGCTTTCTTTGTCTTTTTTATTAAACTTAAGTAAAACTAATGTTTTATTCTTGCCAGTTTAATTGGAAATAAACCCCAGTGTGAACAGTGAGACTTTTACTTCGAGTATCCGCATCGCAACCTTGTTGGCCTTTGAACCCACTCGTGAGGGAAAATACTGCTGCCCCTTAAGCAAAGGTTTAAACCCCCCGCGTACACTAGTGAGGAGCCCACTCGGATTCTTCCCTAACAAGGTTTAATATTTATTAAGTTGTTGTTTTCTGTGTTCTGCCGTTGTGTTCTTTCTTTTTTAGATTCTCTGAAGACGGTGGTAGATTTTCCACCGAAACGTCAGCGTTTTTAGGTAACAAGACCGAGCCTAAGTCAGTGGTCTTGTGTTGGGACGACTAGGTTAATGTTATTTTCAACTTAGTTGAAAATAGTGCGAAATTCCATTTTCCCAACAAACCTTTTTTGTGTGAGACAGAAGACCCAATAAACAAAGAAAAAAAAAAATTAAAAAGCCATATCTATACATATCTGGATCAGGAATGAAGCGTTCTTTGATTTTTCACTCACAACTTCTAATCAACTACACGAAAAAATAAAAAAAAACATATTTTCTAATGCATCTCCATAGGTTTGTGTGCAAAAAAAAAATCGCTAACGCCGCCATTAAAAGCGACATTCTAGGCTTTCTTGTACAGAGGGCGGTGCCTGCAGGTCTCCAATATCACCGTGTGTCAAAAGCATGGCCAACTAGAGTACCAGCTAATTCCAACCATGCAGCCGAGCATGCAGCCTAATAAAAAAATGTTTATTCTCAAATAAAACGAAATGGGTTGGATTTAGGTATAGGCAAGTAAATTGAAACTTATAGTAATTTTTAATGCTCAAAATGATTCCGTCATAAAAAATGGGGGTTTCCATTTAAAAAACTTGAGATTTTTCATTTTTTTTAGTGGCAAGTTTATTTATTTATTTATTTATTTATTTATTTATTACAAACTCTACAGATATAACTATCCAATTACAGAGTAGGCAAAACGAAATACAAAGACAAAAAAAAAATACATTTGTTCTAACTACTGCCTATAACTAATTTAATTTAAATTAATTCATTTGTTTCTCTTTTAAATGAGTTAAAGCCTAAACTAAATATATCAATATTATCCTGATATTGGTTATATAGACTACACATTACATTGATAGGAGAATTGCAATAGTAATTAGTTCTAGTATTATCGACATAGAATGTTGATGGTTTTCTAGTTCTGTAAGTTGAAACACAAAAATTTAATTTAGCCAATAGTTCAGGATCACTTATAAGATTGTGTATTAGTTTATACAAGAAGACAATAGATGCGATTTTTCTACGATTTTCTAGAGGTTTGAGATTATGTGCTTTCATGACATCAATTTTGGGTATATGGATTTCAAACCTACCAGTTTCCTTATAATATATATATCTTAAGAATCTATTTTGCACTCTTTCTATGGTGTATTTATGATTGTTATAATATGGACTCCATACAATTGAACAATATTCCAATATTGGTCTTACATATGAAACATATAACATACGGATACAATTGGTATTCACAAATAATTTACTGTTCCTAACTATAAAACCATACATCTTTAAAGATTTATTTGTTATCTCGTGTATGTGAGACCTAAATGTCAACCGTGAATCAAAAGTCACTCCAAGATCCCGCATCTCCGAAACATGAGCCAGTGCTGTTCCGCCTATTTTGTAGGTGAAGTTAGTTAGACTTTTTTTCCTAGAAAACTGAAGTACACAGCTCTTACTAACATTAATATTAAGTTCATTAATAATGGTCCATTTATGTATTTTGGTTAAGTTTTCTTGAAGAATTTGACAATCTCTTTCATCACGTACCCTGGAGTATAATTTCAAATCATCAGCAAACATCAAGACTCCACAATTTGTAATCTCATTCACTATACCATTAACAAACATAAGAAAAAGCAAAGGCCCAAGGTTCGAACCTTGAGGAATACCTGAAGTGGTCAAATAATACTTTGACTGAAATCCTTTTAAGACTACCTTTTGTTGCCTATTTCTTAAATATGATTGAAAAAATTTTACTAAGTTCTCATGAAAACAAAATTCGTTCTTCAATTTATTCAATAGTATAGAATGTGACACTTTATCAAAGGCTTTTGCAAAATCAGTGTAGATCACATCGACCTGGCATTTGTTATCTAAGTTTTCAGCAATGTACTGGGTAATATTACACAGATTTGTAGTTGTAGATTTTTTGGCAAGAAATCCATGTTGATACACACTGATTCTGTTGTGTACAAAACTACAAACATATCTGCATATAATGGACTCAAATAACTTGGCAGGACATGATAGTAAGGAAATAGGCCTATAATTCTGCACATCAGATGTTTCTCCTTTTTTGAATATTGGACACACTTTGGTCTCCTTCCATTTTACTGGAAAATTATTTGTTTTAAGACATTTATTAAACAAAATTCTAAGCGGTTCTGCAAGAAAACCAACCATTCCTTTAAATATATAAGATGGTATGTTATCTGGTCCAGTGGCCTTATTTATTTTAAGTTTTTTTATAGCGTCACAGACATCCTCATTGTTGATATCGCTAATATATAGCACTTCAGGTGCCTCGTGCATATGAGAGCTCTCTGGTATATCTGAATTTTCTTTTGTGTAGACTGAACTAAAGTATGCCGCAAATGCATTTGCTATAGATGTTCCATCAGTGTACTCAACGTTATCAAAGCACATGTTATTTGGTATATCAGGCGCCTCTTTTTTACTTTTTATGTACTGCCAGAATGACCGTGAATCCTGGCTAATGTCAGATTGTATTTTATTCAGATACTGTTTATGTGCTGCGCTAATATCCCTTTTAATTTGGGAGCGTATTTGGGCATACTCATGGCGAATTTCGGGATTAAATATTTTCATGCTTTTAATTCTTAACTTTTCTTTTAATTTAATATTTTTGATAATGCTTTTGGTGAAGTATACAGGATATATTTTGGGACAAGGCTTGTTTTTGGGCACGCATATATCAAAAATATTATTTAGTTTTACATAAAAAATGTCGACAGCCAAATTGACATCTTTACAGGTTTCTAAATCGTTCCATTCTGTATTCTGAAACAACTGATACATGGCACAATAATCTGCTTTTCTAAAATTGTAATGACTGACATCGTAATGTACAAGAGGTTTGTCTTTAGTCTTATTGTTATTGAGTAAAACTTCTATCCTTAAAGGTGGATGATGTCGGTCTACTTCCACTAATCCATAAGAGCTCTGACATACATTACAATGATGTGTAGTTATGGCAATGTCTAATATATGATTATTAAAATTCGCTACTCGATTCACTTGTTGACAATCAAAAAAATTAATAAAATTTAGCAACATCTCCACATTATTGTCTGTGTAGTTATTTAAGTAATATTTATTTAAGCCAGCAATATTAAAGTCCCCAAGTATTATAAAATTATTTTGATAAAGAAATTCAAGACTTTCAATATATGAAAAAAAAGTATCTCTGTTATCAGCTGAACAACTAGGTGTAATATAAACAATTAATACATACATGAAACTAACGCTACTTGTGTATATCTTAATACCTACTAAGTCTATGTCTGGACACACATAATCTAATACCAGTAAAGTGCATTTAAAACATCGTTTTACCGCTATCAGTACACCCCCTCCACGTTTGCTGTCACTTCTATTTCGATTTTTATAAACTTGAAATTCTTTTGGGAACAATTCACTGTCATAGACACTATTTGATAACCAAGTTTCGGTCACAGCTATTGCATCATACTCATTTTCAGTTGAATGCACTGCATTATAAAAGTCTTTTGTTTTGCTATTTAGGCCGCGAACATTCTGGTACACAATTTGAAATGTTAAGTCAGAAACCTCAGTAGATACTAAATTTTCAGCAGTCAGTGAGTTTTCTGTTGGTCCTTTGTCTGCATCTAACATAAAAAAGTTGAGCTTGTGTAATTTGTGTGCTGCTGCATTCGCTTAATTCTTTGAATATAGATGGGACAATTTGGATCTCGAGCTGAGTGATTTCTGTTGGTTAGTTTGTAGCGCTTACAGTTAGGACAGTCATAGGTAGTTACCTCACATTTAGTGTAACTATGTGCTTCCCCGCACTTATGACAGCACTCATTTGATGTGCAATACTTGGCAACATGACCAAATAAACAACATTTAAAGCACAATGCAACATTCGTGTATTCCTGGACATATGCTGGACAGAGGTCGAAAGTAAGGTTATTATTCCTAATCAACCATTTAAAAGTGTCAGGTGGTGTCTGAAATATCCAATTTTCCTTTGTTTTGTTTTTACAATCCCTTTTGGTGATAAACTTAAAATGGTTTGCTACATCGGAACCAAGAGTTACTGTCATGTCTGGGTTTTCATTGACAAATTCCTTAATAAAAAATTCCGGTGTATACCCTTTTAGGATTCCAGTAACCATTATCATAGGGTCTGTATTTGAAATCGTCTTAACTTCAATGTTTTTGTCAAAGCTGGCAAGACTAGTTTTTAGTTTCTCTTGCTGAGATGCATTTTGGCATTCAATGATAATGCTTCCAGTTGGTAGTTGTTTTACCCTTTTAAAAGTACCAGGCACATCTGAGGTTTTTATACTATTTTTTAATTCCTGTAAAACAACCTTGGGGTCAGTTTGTCCTTTTATTTTTACTATTGTCTCGTGTTTGGTTTTAGACTGGGGTGGTGTTTTCCATTCAGTGATACTTGCCGGAGATCCAGGGTTGTTACGCGCTGGGACAAACTTTAACATATCGCTAAATGATGGTTTGTCGGGTTTAACGGTTGACTGAGGAGTAGGAGACATACTTGGTGAAGGGCTTTGCAAGTGTAGTGCAGTTCCAACGCCTAATGTTAATTCCCTAATTTGATTTCTCAATTCAAGGTTATTTTTTTCTGTTTGTCCTATTCTGAATGCTAGTGTTGTGACATGTTTATGAATTGTAAATAATGCTGTTTGGACATTTTTAGATTCATTAGGAATATTAGATGTAGTAAACTCTTGAACAATCTGGAGAGAATCAAGTACTGCAATAAGGATATCCTCAGTTGATTGCGCAACATAGTTGCTTTTGGTGTTTTTTTCATTATTCTGGATATGTTGATAGTTTGGCCTTTTTGTTTCGTTACTTTCTGGGCTTGAGTCCGATCGCTGTCTTTTTTGGGAACCAATATGGGAAAGATACAAAGATTTTCCGTCAGTAATGTCACTTTTCTGACCAAAGACATCGGCATCAGTTATATCGTTTCGAGATTGCTTCTGGGAAGATGTAGCCATGGGTGGTGTTCTTTGTACCGATTTTCTAGGTGTGAAAACTTGATCCGGCGTTAAATTTACGTTCTCCGTGCTAAAACTCTCTTGTTGTGATTTTGAAATGTTTATGCTATTGTTATCATATGTTTCCCCGACAGATTTCTCATTCATTTTGTTATCACAAATAACATCTTTTTTATCACATTTATTCAAAGGAGTTGCCTGAAAAGGTAATTTATTTATACCAACTATTTTTCGTATTTCTGCTTGGCTTATTGATCCCACAGAAGCACTTCTTTTTGTCTTCAATAGGCGTTGTATTGAATTATTTTTACCACCAATCTCGTCACCACCACTATCACTGTCCATTGTATAGTTTTTTTGCAATTATGTCTGCTTTAATACCACAAAAATAAACAAAAATGTAGAGCGATAAAAATACGTCCGAACACGCGAACTACTATCCCTCTCTTTTTTTCACAAGTTTATGATTTTTTTTTGACGACCCTGTATACAAATGAGTCGTTACGCACCCTCAGTTTAATAAAACGGTCCTTTATTTACAATAACCCAAAGTTTCATTGCAAAATGAAATACGGTTTTAACATAGTACAAAAATATGTTGAGCGTTGCAACTGTCACTTTTTTGGAAAAACATCAAATATTTCGAAAACGGCTAGAGATAGGCATAGGGCATTCTATACAAAAGTTAGTCAGAATTTTGTGAGGAATCCAAATATGTAATAATATATAGGGTGTTATATTTAAAATAAGAAAGTTGTGATCGACTTAGAATATTTTAGTTGGATTGGGCATGCCCACATCAGTATCCTACCAAATTTTCAAAACTCTCCTATTTATACTTTTTCCAATATCAATCGAGGTCTTTCGTCGTGGGACACCCTGTATACTGTTATCTTTGTATTTACAAAGCAAATTTACAATACCTTCAGTCTTTGCTTTAGTACCCTCAAATCCCTTTATAATGCAACCAGTATTTCTAATCTTAAAATGTGTATCCATTTTCTGAAATATTTCTTTAGGAATTATACACTAATATCTGCTCCTGTGTCAAGCTTTAACCTTACTTTCTTATTTTCTATTTCTATAATTTCATCCCACATATTTTCATTTCTGCAAAATTTACATTTTTTACAATTATTACAAGAGCTTTTGACATTATTTATACCAGGTGTCCAAGAGCACCCTGGACATAGGAGATTAACATGGGAAAACGGTTTTGATTTTTTTGCGCCTGTACGGTACATTTGATGGAAAAACGTTTTAGATAAAAGTTGTAGTGCACATTTTCGGCTATCAACTTGTAATTTTTTCAATACCGTAGATTTGACCATTAAGACGAAAAACGGGTCTAAAATTCGGACATTTTAAATCTCCCGCCAAGCGGTCGTTCAGGAAAGTTTATATCCGGTCGTGTTACCAACCTTTCAAAATCATAACAAATCGTTGTCAGTCATTCTGTAATCAAAACATTCAAAACAAGTTTATTTAGTAATAATTTTGAGTTACTACCCACATAATGCGAAGAAAATACAATCAAATCGTGATAAAAACACTTTATCAGTAGCCACAGTCCAAAAATCTGATAAGTTGCATTCATAACCTCATTCAATGTCTCTACTAAACTTATTTACTTTGTAGCAAAATTCTTAAAGAAAACACTGGTTTTCCTTGCAAATCTTTAATGAGGATGACCGAATCACCTATCTCAAGCCTCTTCATAACACTACCAAACGATTTAAAGTGATGAAAACAGTGGACAATGAAGATCTTTGAAGATAAGTTTCCTACTGTACAGGGACAACAACAAAGGGGCCAAATACTTCCTTCAAAAGTGATGTGATTTAGTTTCAATGTGCTTAACTTCATGGACTATCATCAGCGAGGATCTTCACCAGTGTTGCAACTAAAACTTAAAATGATTCAGTGTTGATATCTGACTTAAATCTCAAAATTTGATGTGCATGTGAAATGTGAATAATCTTAAACTGGCTATAAAACCTCTGAGAAACCCCTTCTAAGAAGAGAATATGGACTTACACAGTCAAATTATCAGTCAGGTGACAAAACTTTTTGTATATGGGTAGGTATTGTCGAAAAACCAACTTTTCAATTGAGCTATCTACATGAGCTGTTCTATTCTAGGTTTAGGTATTAACATTATAATTATGTTCTTTTTTCCACACACTCAATTGTTCCAAATAAAACTTTGTACACTAAACGTTTGTATTAATTATTTATTCACAGTTCAAGGTACAGTATACATTTTCTTCAAGTGAAAAGCTTAGGTACAATAGGTGGCAAAGAAAACTGGTCTTACCACATAAACAGTGATTGTTCCACAGATTGAGTGTGAGTGGGTGAACCTGTCACCATACAAGCTATGCTAAAAACAACTTTGTCTTACTAACCTAATGTTTGTTTGGATAATAGTGGAGTTCCAAATTAGCAAAGGTAGGTGAAATGTAGTGATTGAAAGTCTCTAAAGAGAAACAATTTGCTTCTAATTCAATACACCATGTCACAGGACATACCTTTACTAATCAAATGTGAACTCGAGTTACACATTACTTGCAAATAAACTATGTTTGATTAGTAGACATTTTACAAGTATCCTTGTAGGTGAATGATGTTCAAGTTAACTAATGGAGCTAATTAAATATCAGTACTTACCTTACCCTGTAGAGATGGGAAAAAACATTGACAATCAGTTATGAAAAATACCTTTTTATTAACATCATACAATGTAAAACCACTTAAACACTATGGTGTGTTGATAACACTACAAAACAGAAGGATACAATAAAACTATCAGTCACATAGGTCACTAAATTGCACCACTTTTGAGGAAAGTATTTACCCTCTTTTGTGGTTCCTGTATAGTAAAGCAACTTATCTTCAAACATCTGCAGGCCTTCCTAGTCTATTGTTTTTATCACTTTAAATCGTTTGGTAGTGTTATAAAGAGGCTTGAGATAGGTGATTCGGTCATCCTCATTAAATATTTGCAAGCAAAACCAGTGTTTTCTTAAAGAATTTTACTACAAAGTAAATAAGTTTAGTAGAGACATTGAATGAGGTTATGAACGCAACTTACCAGATTTTTGGACTGTGGCTCCTGATAAAGTGTTTTTATCATGATTTATTTGTATTTTCTTCGCAGTATATGGGTAGTAACTCAAAATTATTACTAAATAAACTTGTTTTGAATGTTTTGATTACAGAATGACTGACAACGATTTGTTATGATTTTGAAAGGTTGGTAGCACGACCGGATATAAACTTTCCTTAACGACCGCTTGGCGGGAGATTTAAAATTTCCGAATTTCAGATCCATTTTTCGTCTTAATGGTCAAATCTACGGTATTGAAAAAATTACAAGTAGATAGCTGAAAATGTGCTCTACAACTTTTATCTAAAGCGTTTTTCCATTAAATGAACCGTACAGGCGCAAAAAAATCAAAACCGTTTTCCCATGTTAATCTCCTATGTCCAGGGTGCTCTTGGACACCTGGTATACAATGACTGCTTGGCGACCTCACTTTTTCCTAAAATATGGAAAACAGCGCGTCTGATTCTAATTGAGAAGCCTAATAAACACTAGTCTCTACCTGTCTCCTATAGGCCTATCTGTTTGTTGGATTCCGCGGGCAAGTTGCTTGAAATTCTGATTCGAGGCCGACTGGAAAAGGAAATACAAGAGAAAAAATTATTACACAAAAATCAATTTGGTTTTGTTAAGGGCTGCTCCACAATGAGCGCTCTGGAGAGGGTCACTGAGATCTCCTCGGATATCAGGCAGAAATCTCTACGTCATCGAGAGCTGGCTGTTATGGTGTTTCTTGATATCGAAAATGCCTTCAATAGCGCCCGCTGGAGCAATATTATTAAGGCACTAGAAAGGAAAAATGTAAGTGGCTATTTGGTGAACATCTTAAGGTCCTACTTGCGTGATAGGTGGATTGTAACACTGCATGGCGACCAGTTTGAGGTTACTTGTGGAGTCCCTCAGGGTTCTATACTGGGACCTACATTGTGGAATATCTTCTATGATGAGGTTCTGGAAATGGAGACCGAAACAAGTCTAGGGCTGAACTGGAGGACAAAACGACATATGCAACGGATAAAGTTGTAGAAAGGCTTTCTCGAATGGATTTGAAAGTGGCGAGTGGAAAGACCCAGTTGTTGATTATGGAGGGTCGCAGCACAATGACGGCGTACAATCTACTAGTTGGGGAATCTGAAATTGCAAGCGAAACATCGGTGAAGTATTTGGGTGTTTATTTAGACAAGGATCTAAAGCTTACCTGCCACGTGAAACAGATGGTGTTGAAAGCTAATAAAACAATAAACGCGCTTATGAGAATTATGCCTAAGATTGCTGGCCCTAAAGCAAGTAAGAGGCGACTGCTCATGTCCACAGTTCTTTCAACTATTCTGTATGCGGCCCCGGTCTAGGCCAAAGCCTTAAAGCACAAAAAATATCAAAAAATGTTGGAGACGGTTAACAGAAGACTAGCGATCGGTGTGACATCGGCATATCGGACAATCTCTTCTGCGGCGGTTCAGGCGGTGGCGGGCGTTCCACCTATAGAACTCCTAGTCAAGGAAAGAGAGGAGATCCATAAAAATGGTAAAATGTTCAAAGCGGAGGCCCGTAAAAATTTATTTACAAGCTGGCAGCAGAAATGGCATGAGTACCAAGGATGGGCAAAATTTTTTATTAAAGACGTGGAGGCTTGGGCGAATAGAAGTTTCGGCGAGACGGATTTTTACTTGACTCAAGCTTTTAAAAAAAAAAAGGTTAGGTTAGGTTAGGTTAGGTTAGGTTAGGTTAGGTTAGGAACTAAGTTGGAAACCCGCTGGACTCTAAGCACGACACTGTAAAGGTAGTTCTGGTAAACGAAGACGACCGAGAAATGCGATACAGCATCCAATCACTGTATCGGAAGAGGTTTCCCGAACTGTCAGAGCTACATGAAAACTTTGAGATTATAGAACAAATCACCAAAACAAGGACTGAACAAGTAACACAGAAAGTAATAAAAATTATGGTGACGGGCATGGAAGAAGAACTCTGGCAAAGCCTCGTTAAGTTAAAGGAGGTAACCAAAAACGAATTGGGCATAGCCATGCACCACATTACTGGAATGAAATTGGATTTAATGCGGAAGATGACTGAAACTATATTTCACAGCTCCGAAACAAAAGTAACCATATATACAACCGAAAAACAATTGGGAATAGAAAACGAGAAAAACGTAACTACAGGCAGACGGGAAAGAAAAACTTACGCACTACTTGTCGAAGAGGAGGGAATTAATAACGACCTACTAAGAAATATTAAATCAAGTATTCGCTCAAACAACGCAAGCAAACTTATACAATCAATCTCTACTACAAGACAAGGAAAATTAATAATAAGAACAGAAAAGGACGACGACGAGATCAAGGTACTCCAGGACGCTATTCAAAAAACTTCGAAATCAATCAGAGTGAACCTAAGACGGTCAGAAGCAGAAAATAAAACAATCCACATAAAGGGTATGGAGGGCACTACAGAAAAGGAAGAAGTTAAAGCTGCAATAGAAGAAACAGTGGGAACGATAAAGGAAGAAAATTGCAAAATGGGAGAATTACGACCATATGGAAAAAACAATCAAGCAATAACACTAACGCTGGAAAGAAAATTGGCAGACGAGCTGATTAATAAAAGAAACATAAGAGTTGGACTAGTAATCTGCCAAGTAGACCCACATATCAACGTACCAAAATGCTTTAGATGCTGGACATACGACCACGAAGCAAAGCACTGCCGAGGACCAGACAGAACTGGCCTTTGTCTCAAATGTGGGGAGGAAGGACACAAGGCAAAGGAATGCAAAAACGATGAGCGATGCCTGATTTGTAACGAGCGAGGACATAAAATTGGATCATCTAAGTGTGAAGCCTTCAGGCGAGCTCTGACAATTGCAAGGAAAGCAAATGACACACAAACAGAGCAACAAGGCAGCTATGGAAATAAGAGCGATGAAGAGCCAGCTTACCACCAATGACTCTCAAGTTTTTTCAGGTAAACATGAACCGATGTCGCGCAGCGCATGACCTGCTTTTTAAAACCGTACAGGAGAAAGATATAAATATAATTTTAGGACAAGAACCGAACAAATCATTGTGCAATAGATTTATATGTGATACGAACTGTGATAGCTTTATTTACATAAACCGGGCCGATGCCGTGATTTCTACGGTTAGGTTAGGTTAGGTTAGGTTAGGTTGGAGTCTCATCCGGCACGGCGTGCTGATCGGACGTGTTACTGTGTCGCTCCGTGTAATTACGTTGTGCAGGTGAGATCTAAATGCTAAATTTTATGTCAGAGTATTGAGAGTATTGGGGTAATTAAATCCAGTTACTAGGCGTAATTTAAACGGACTTTGTTTGGCACGGTTTTTTGCTGAATTGAGTAGGTGAATACCGTGCTAGTAAATCCGTGTAATTCTGTAAATAATTGTATATATTGATTCCAAATATAGCGTATAAATATAGTTTAGCTTATAGATAAGACGATAAGGTGTAAATAGATAAACAAAATTATTGATTGTCCGGGCAGGGACAACCTGCACGGATAAAAAAAAAAAAAAAAAAAATCCTCTGTAAGCAGATAAGCCTGCAGAGGAAAAGAAAATAACATGGAAAAGCCTAATAGAGACTCCAAGTTTGGAGTGCTAGAGCAGGCTCAATCTACTCCCGACCACCAACCAGCTACAGACCCAAACAAAACAACAAATAGGGAAAATGACATATTTGTCATTGAAGACCAGGAAAGCCCTGATCGGTTTCTGCGCAGGCTAGCTCAATCGAACAAAAGAAAGAGAATTGGCTCACCTGAAATAGAGGACGTCGTAACAAAACAAGAGAGCATGACCATTACAAAAGCTAGGCTTGTACTGGATGGTTTTGTAGTTTTGTCAAATCTTTGTGAGAAACTTGCCAATAACATCGACAGAAACACAAAGAAGGAGATCAAAGACATAAGTGTCAGGCTATCTCGCAAAGCAGCAAAACTCACAAAAATAGAGATGTGGGACTGGCTCGAACAAATTGTCGACAATTCTATAGAGACTTGGAGAAACCCTTTAAAGGAGCATGCTGAACAAGCCACTCAGACAGAACCTTTCGACAGCGCAAACAAAGACAGCCGAGACCAAGAAACCCAGTGTGCACTGGCAGACGACCTATCCGCATTTCCAGACAAGACACCTGACAACCCAGAACAACTAAGAACACTGCTCGAGCGTAACTGTACTGAAGAATGGTACAACCACACGACCCTAGCAGTCGGAAACCCGTTAACGCACAAAGATAGACCCGACATAGCTTTAATGCTGACAGACAGCGAATTGCCGATGGACACTGGAATATACAAGATCATAGGCGACCATGTGCCGGAATTACGGGAAGTCGACATGACAATAGCGAACCCGGTATGCGTCAACCTGTCGACTCGATACCGAATTGAAGACACCTGGTCGGAAAGGCATCGAAGCATCTACAAGTTGCACATAAAATCCCACAAATTGGAGGACATACTTACGGCAATGCAAATGCTGGTGGATACTGCTTCCAGAGATAAATGCACAGCGATATCTATCCCAGTAGTGACAGATGTAGATCCAACCACCGTCCGGAAAATAGCTGAAATAGCCACGCGAGGAAAAAACCTGAAAATAAGGATCCACGGGCCAAAATCCATAATGGACAATATAACAGGACAAACACAAAGCATGGCAACGACAACGGCTAGCAACAGCAAAAAAGGTGAAGCTAAAGAGAGAGCCGATCCTAGAAAACGCAGCTCAGCAGTAATTATCAGGACCCAAGGAAAAGAAAACTTACACTCCCAAGTACTAAAATCAATAAAAGAAACCATAACAGCAAAAAACGACAAACCCACGGTAAACGGAATTACCGAAACCAAAAAAGGCGATGATCTTATCATGATGGACAACGAGGAAAATGCCATTTCACTACAAGAGACACTAGTCCAAAAGTTTACTAGTGATAACGTTGTGCTCAAAACCGGCAAGAAACGCATATTGCACATAAAAGGCATCGACGCGGTATCGTGCAAAGATGACGTAGAGCAAGCCATAAAATCGGCTATTGCGGACATCCAAGGCAACATTGACGTAACGAACATCAGACCGAGCTATGGAAATTGCCAGAACGCTACTATTAAAACCAACGATGAAACAGCAGACCACTTACTCCATAAGGGCTTTGTCGTAATTGGATTCACTCGCTGCAAGATCTCAGAGAGAATAGATGTGGAAAGATGCAACAAATGCTGGGCGTATGACCACTCTAAGAAAAACTGCGATGGACCGGACCGTACACACATGTGCATGAAATGTGGTCAACCAGGACACAAAATAGTGGACTGTAGGGGACCAACATACTGCCCCCTATGCAAGTCACAAGAACACGCAGTCACCACCTTGAGATGCCCCCACCACAGTAAAGCAGTGCAAGAGATACGCAAGAAGAGACAAAATTCCCACAGCAATGGCATCTAACAAGGAAACAACAACGACGACAATTGCAACCCCAGGACAAACAACACATAAAACAAAGACACAACTAAACTTTCTACAGACAAACCTTGGAAGAAGTTACGCAGCCCACGATATGGCATATGCCACGGCGCTCCAAAACGATGTTGACATCCTGATTGCTGCCGAGCCAAATAAAAAGCTAGCGAACGGTGAAAACTGGATCAGCGACGGTCGAAGAGACGTAGCAGTAGGACTGTTGAATGGCAATTTGCAAGTGCGCCGGGTAGACAGAGGGGAGGGCATATTGACAATCAGTTTTGCCAGGTTCGACCTAATATGCTGCTACGTCACACCCAACTGCAGTGACGTCGTTTTTGAGCAATATTTGAACAGTATCTGCACACAAATAAGAGCGGGAAACCGAAGATTTGTTCTGTTGGGGGATTTTAACGCCAAGTCTCCGATGTGGGGTTCTCCAATAAGTGACCGAAGAGGGGTGGTGCTGGCCGAGGCGGCAACAGGACTAGGGGCAGTCCCCATAAACGCTCCCGATACACCGACTTTTGTCAGGAGAACAACTCAAACATACATCGACGTGACCTTCTTCTCAGACACACTACTGACGCACGCGGCTGGCTGGACCACACTGAACAACGAACCGATGACCTACCACAAACACATCTTCTTCCAACTTCAAGAATCAGTGCCTCCGAAAAAGACATTCAGAGACAAACCTGTCATTGACACAAAGAGGCTGAAGCTGCTGCTCACCGCCAACGACTTTGAGATGCCAACCTCTGATCCGGAGCGATGTTCGGGCGTAGTGAGGCAGCTCTTTTCTCAGACGTCAACCAGGGGACAACAACAGCAAAGGACCCTACCATATTGGTGGACAGACCGGATAGATACTCACGACTACTCGCCTGTTCTGGTAATACTGAAACGACAACTGAGGCCCTTACTTCATATAAGGAAGGAAAAAGAGAGCTAAACAAACTCATCCGAGAAAGCAAGCGGCAACACTGGTCCACCCTCTGCACCGAGTTAAATAATGACACTAGGAGGAGAGGGTACCAGCTGGTGGTGAGCAGACTCAAGGGCGCTCCGCCTAAGTTCCAGCTTACTGACGAGAGAAAGCGGCAGATCATCACCACTTTGTTCCCAGCAAGAGAAGACTCTCTATTGAGACGTCCCGTCACTGCTCCAATTCCTCAGCTTACTATGGGGGAACTGGTGGAGGCTGCCGCAAAGCTCAAGACTGGCAAAGCCCCCGGCCCGGACGGAATCCCCACCGAGTTCGTCAGGAAGCTGGTCAGACTTGTCCCTCAGCAGCTGCTGGCGACCCTAAACGCCGTGTTTCAACAACAACAGATGCCTAAATGCTGGAAGAGAGCTGGACTCATGTTGCTACAAAAGCCTGGCAAACCAATGACAATGGACAACTCCTACAGGCCGCTGTGTCTTATCAACTCGCTGGCTAAACTAGCTGAACATCTACTCAAAGAAAGACTAGAGAGATCTCTGGAAAATGGAGAAGGACTTTCTGAAAACCAATACGGTTTCAGAAAGCATCGAAGTACCATCCAGGCGATAGAACGAGTCCTGGAGTTGGGAAGCAGACAGCGTGCTGAGGGAAGAGGCCAACGGTGGTCAATTATGATCACTTTCGACGTAAAAAATGCGTTCAATAGCGCTCCTTGGTCCAAGATCATAGCCGCTTTGGAAAACCGTAAGACGCCGCGCTACCTCATCAACCTGGTGGTGAACTATTTTACTGACAGAGTAGTAGAGGACAGAAACATAAAACATAAAATAACAGCCGGCATTCCCCGTCAGTTCTTGGACCACTGTTGTGGAACATTCTCTACGACTCGCTGCTCAGACTGCCTTTTCCAGACGGTGTCAATGCAGTTGGATACGCGGACGACCTGGCAACTGTTATCAATGCTGACGATACGGACGAACTAAAACAAAAGATCGAACACACAGTACAAATGATACTCGCATGGATGTCCAGCAACCATTTAGAACTCGCTTTGGACAAAACCGAACTCCTGGTTCTGAATGGGAAAAGGGACCGCTCGTACATCTCACTTGACATCGGTGGTATCACGATAAAACCCAGAAAGCATGTGAAATACCTCGGCTGCTACATAGGGGAAAACATGAAATTTGGACACCACGTGACTTCTGCTGCCTCGAAAGCGGTGGAAAAGATTGCTGCCATGGCAAGACTAATGCCCAACATCGGCGGACCCGACAGCCAAAAGAGATTGTTGCTGTACGGGGTGGCCCAATCTACTATATCATATGCCGCAGAGCTATGGGGAGACATAGCTTCGGTCGCTAAGTACAAGACAATCTTGGAAGGGGCACAAAGAAAAGCGTTACTCAGAGTGGCATCAGCATACCGCACTGTCTCATGTGAGGCATTGCAGGTGATAACTGGGACACCACCTATCGATTTAAATCTGCAGCTGCGCAGGGAGCTCCACAAAGAAAAGAAGAAGGGACGCATTATTTCGAAAACTGAACAACTAGACACACTAACCAAAAAATGGTTGGCAAGATGGACAGAAACAACCAAGGCGTCTTGGACGAAGAAAATAACAAAGGACATTCATGCTTGGAAGCACTGCAACCACAGACGGATGGATTTCTACATGACACAATTTCTTAGCGGTCACGGAGCCTTTCGGACATATACAAAACGACTGGGAAAGACTGACGACATATGCGTATACTGCAACGAAACGGACGATGTGGAGCACACAATATTCCAATGCCCTCGGTGGGACATAGAGCGGACGGAAGCAAACGAGAACTGCGGACTGAAACTAACAGCAGACAATATTATACACACCATGATTGGCTCAAGGGAAAGATGGGACGTAATCCATACCATGATAAGAACCATAATGTCCAAGAAAGAAAAAGAAGAAAGGCAATGGGAAATAATGTAGCATAACAGACTCTAATAAATTTCCACTCGACGAATATCTGCCAAGATGGTACCGAGTGGGAGTTTATTTTAAAGACACAGGAAAGAGGAAAGCAGTTTAGTCGGTCGGTGATCCCTGGATGGGAAGCCAACCCGACACTATGTGAGCACACAAGATCGCTTTACGCCAAGCTCACATGTCTGGAAGGCAGATTCTGTAAACCTCTAAAAAAAAAAAAGGTTAGGTTAGGTTAGGTTAGGTTAGGTTAGGTTAGGTTAGGTTAGATTAGGTTAGGTTAGGTTAGGTTAGGTTAGGTTAGGTTAGGTTAGGTTAGGGTAGGTTAGGTTGACAATAGATTATCCCGAAGGCGTAGAGGTGATAGGCTTTGCAGACGATCTAGCAGCAGTGGTGGTTGCTAGAACAAGAGACGAGGTTAGAACAAGAGTGGACGGTACGCTGAAGAAGATAAGCAATTGGATGGAAACCAACAAGCTGTCCTTAGTTCCTGAAAAAACTGGGATAGTAATACTAAATGGACCGCGCGCCCGCCGGCATTTTAAATTCAACTTGAACGGAGCAGACGTAACCCCAACCAAGCATGTCAAATATCTAGGAGTGAGGATTTCAGAAAACTTCTACTTGAGCCAGCATGTCCAAGACGCTGTTCAAAAAACAGGCGAAAGACTGCGGAGCCTCAGCGCACTAATGCCAAACATAAAAGGGCCCAGCTTTCATAAACGAAGACTGTTCTACGGAGTACTAAAATCGACACTAATGTACGCAGCGCCAATATGGGGAAGAATGGTAAAAATGGACAAGTATCGAAAAATGGTCGAAAGCGTTCATCGAAGAGCTCTTATCCTCATTACCTCGGCATACCGGACAATTTCAACAGTAGCCTCGCAAGTCATCGCAGGCATCGCCCCCATAGACCTCGAAATACTGGCACAGGAAGCAGCGGAACGTGAACAATTGGACGCAAAGGCGTGGATTGAGCAGAAGTGGCAGGAACGATGGGAAAACGAAGGAAACACCGCCCAGTGGACAAGGAGGTTAATACCCAATATAAGCACGTGGACAAAATGCAAGCACAGACGAACCGACTACTTTCTGACTCAGGCCTTGACGGGACACGGTTGCTTCAAAGCGTATACAGAGAAGATAGGGAAAACCGACGGAAACTGCTTGTATTGCGAGAGACTGGATACGGCAGAACACACTATTTTTGAGTGCAACAGGTGGACGGACTACAGAAGGCAAGCAGAAATCGAAGTAGACCAAAGCATAACAGCAGACAACATGGTAGAGCTTATGAGATTGTCCAAAGAAAACTGGGAGCACATACACGGCATGGTTACAAAAATACTAACCCAGAAGGAAATAGACGAAAGGCGAGAACAAGCTAGACAACCTAGATAAGCTTATCCGCCCCCCTCCTGAAGAGATGCTCACGCGGTTCCGGGGGAAAAGGGGACGAAGGGCGGGTGCGAACTGCGCATGCCCCCCCGCCGGTGGAAGTGGTTTAGTGGGTAGTGGCCTGACTAGCACGCCGAGCCCCACACACGGGAGGGCCGCCCAACATCGCCAACACCAAGGCCCTCTCATGGTGCGTAAATGCATTTGCCCAAACCACCTTACCAAAAAAAAAAAAAAAGGTTAGGTTAGGTTAGGTTAGGTTAGGTTAGGTTAGGTTAGGTTAGGTTGACTGATAAAGGAAAGACTAGAGCGAGAATTGGAGGATAAAGAAATCATTAACGAAAAACAATTCGGCTTCAGAAAGGGACGCAGCACAATTTCAGCACTCAGCGCAGTAGAACAGATAGTGAAAGACATCGACTCAAAAGCCCACCAACATCGGCAGCTCGCAGCAATGGTAACACTGGATATAAAAAATGCTTTTAACTCGGCGCCTTGGTCGAAAATAGTTGGCGCACTGGAAGAGGCAAAAATCAGTGGATACATCAGGAGAATGGTGCAAGAATACCTTGAGAACAGACAAGTTATCCTCACAAACGGACAAGTAATGAACACCACATGCGGAGTACCCCAAGGATCTGTATTGGCACCCCTACTCTGGAATGTCTTCTACAACAAAATACTGGAAAAAGTAAAACTAAAAGACACTTTTTTAATTGCATACGCTGACGATCTAGCGATTATAACCACAGCAAAAACGAAAGAACTCCTGAAAACAAGAACGGAAATAGCGGTCTTAGAAACCAAAAAAATATTAGACGACCTGCAATTGGAGATGGCAACAGAGAAGACTGGACTATTAATTTTGAAGGGTAGAAGAAAAATGACAAAGCTAGAGATAGAAATCGGTAACACTGCTATAACAGACACTAAAACTATCAAGTACATGGGGCTATGGATCGACAAAGACTTTAAATTTAGGACTCACATCAAGGAAACTTACAAAAAGACTAACGAAATGATAAGAAAATTGTCATACTTAACCAGAAATACGTACGGACCATCATTTACGAAAAGGAAAACTCTAATGACGGCAGCTTTGTCATGCATCCTGTATGGCGCCCAAATCTGGGGAAATATCCTAAACTATAAACACTACGAGGAGATACTAGAAAGGCTAAACCGCCGAATGGCTCTCAAAATTACACAGGCATACAGGACCGCACCAACCACGGCGCTACTAGTGCTTGCCAAAACTCCCCCCATTAAGCTACAAGTGAAAGAGAGATCCACCACATACATACAGGGCAAACACATGCAAGGCGAGGCTAAAAAGGCCACCCTGGAAAGCTGGAAAAGCAGTTGGTCCTCATACGAGGGAAAAGCCAAAATTTTTATAGCAGACTTGGAGCTATGGCTGAAGGCAAGCTGGACCGAAACGGACCACTACGTGACACAGATTATAACAGGACATGGGGTTTTTGGGGAATACTTATTTAAAATAGGGAAAAGAGAAAACGCGTTTTGCAAATACTGCCAGGACAACACGATTGACGACGCCGTGCACACCTTACTAAAGTGCAAAAGATGGGACGAACAAAGGCAAATGTTAAATATAAAATGTGGAGAAGCCATAACAAGGGAAAATATTGCGACACTATTAGTGGAATCTAGGGATAAGTGGGAGTCAATAAAGTCGTTTATGACGGAGGTGATAAAAACAAAAATAGAGGATGAAAAAATAGACCAAATTTAAATGTGAACAGCACTAGCAACACAATGGAAAATACCCCTGAAGTAATGTCGAAAGGCGGTTCCAGGGAAGGGTGGCAGAGGGCTCCGCCCCCACCAGCGAAGTTTTTTAGTGGGTCGGCAAAAACAACGCCACCCCCACACTACCTGGCGATGGGGATCAGTAACAACGATCCCCCCGGTGCCTGATAAGAAGGTTTTTCTTCGCTATAAAAAAAAAAAAAAAAAAAAAAAAAAAGGTTAGGTTAGGTTAGGTTAGGTTAGGTTAGGTTAGGTTAGGTTAGGTTAGGTTAGGTTAGGTTAGGTTAGGTCCAAACGTGAGTCTTGTTGGTTTTAAAACTCAGATCGAGCAACTGTTCGCACACGTTGTGAGGACGATGGCTTCAGCAAGGCTGCCTGTGGTCATCTGCGGGGATTTTAACGCCAAGAATAGCATCTGGGGTGGAACGGTGACTGACACAAGGGGTGAGACACTGCAAAATGCGGCTTTCGCTTCGGGACTAACAGCACTGAATAATGGCAACCATCCAACCCTAGTAAGACACAATGGCCAGTCCTTCGTTGATCTGACCTTTGTGTCGCAACCCCTTTTAACAGCTGCATGGAGCGTCCTACAGGACGAAGAATCTCTCAGCGACCACCGTTTTATTATGTTTGAATTTGAAATAGGACGTGGCCAGATGGAAGCACCTGTTACGATTAAAAAAGCGGATCCAGAAAAATTCATGGAAAACCTGAAGAAAGTTGCAGATGGAGGCGGTTTTGGCGATATCGACAGGACCATCGGTCAAATAGTACAAGCCCATAGAAAATCAAGAAGGACATTCAGAGCCGACGCATCGGCCTCCATGCCATACTGGTGGGGAGACGATGTGGAAGCACAAATCGCGCAAACGCGGGCAATCCGCAGAAATTACCAAAGAGGCAGAAACCGACTAGATGGAGATTCACTGCGACTAGACTATGTAGAATCAAGACGGGTCTTGACCAACTTAATCCGCAAGAAAAAGAAAGAAAAATGGAGAAGTTTATGCCAGGCTCTGGAAGGAAATGTGTTCGGCGACGCGTACAACATAGTGCGGGCACAACTAAAGTGCAAAGGTCCAAGGATTGACTTAAGCACAGCTGAAAGAATTCAAATATTTCGGCAGCTCTTCATCGCGGACGGGCGGGAACACAAATATATAGGAGAGCCTGACGTGGCATGCTCTCAGGTCACGGAACAGGAGCTGATGGACGCAGTGCGCCGTATTAAGACCGGTACGGCACCGGGTCCGGACGGGATAAGTCCGGAACACGTGCGCGCAGCAATAGAGAAAGAACCACAACTGTTTCGGAGCCTGTTCTCTGCCTGCTTGTGTCGTGGATACTTTCCGAGGCAGTGGAAAGTGTCCAAGCTCGTACTAATCGAGAAACCTACAATAGGAAACGAAAGGAAATACCGGCCGATATGTCTTCTTAATGTGATGGGCAAGGTCTTCGAAACAATAATTAATGAAAGGCTGAAAAAAGAAATAGACCGCTCCGGGGGCTTGTGTGAAAACCAGTTCGGTTTTAGAAGCGGAAAATCGACGATCGATGCATTAGAAAAACTTATGGGGATAGTAAATCGGGACAGAAATAAAATAGCAACTGCGATCTTCATCGACGTCAAAAACGCTTTTAATAGTGCCAACTGGGAGCTGATTCTTCGGAAAGCCGGTCGCCGAGGCGTCAGTGCTGGACTGATGCGGATTCTTGCGTCATATCTCACCGATAGAGGGGTCATCTTGGGGCAAAACTGCGAGGAGCGGGTCGCGGCTGGGGTCCCACAAGGGTCAGTCCTGGGGCCCACGCTGTGGAATTTGCTATATGACGATGTGCTTCGCTCGTGTGATAGGTACGGAGTGGAGCTCATATGCTATGCGGACGACCTCACTGTGGTGGTCACGGCGGATACGGTTGATGAGACAAACAGCATTGGCAACAGTGCACTGGCAGCTATCAAGTGCTGGATGGATGCCAACAAGCTCGAAATGGCCCCTGAAAAGACCAATTCTGTGGTTTTTTCTTGGAGTGTGAAGCACCGAAGAAGTGTCAGATTTACGATAGGGGATTATGAAATCATACCAGAAAAGCAGGCCAAATATTTGGGTGTAACCCTTGACTTTAACCTCACATTCACGAGGCATGTCCAGGCAATCGGCGATAAGGCAGAAAGAATGGTTAAAACATTAAACATTCTTCTGGCCAATGTTGGGGGGCCAACAATGTCCAAACGCAGGGTGCTGGCTTGCGCGCTCCAGTCGGCCATATTATATGCAGCTCCAATCTGGGCGGGCGCACTGGGAATAAAAAGAAACGCAGCTAAATTAAAATCTTACCAGAGGGCTATGGCGCTACGATGCTGCTCGGGGTACTGTACTGTGTCTGCGGAAGCGGCAGTGCTTCTGGCCACAATGATACCTCTGGAGCTCCTTGTTCTTGAACGATCTAGAATAAGAAAAAGACTAACTGAAAATCATATAGAAAATGCGGCCGAAATTAAACGGGAAGAAAGAGATGCAACTCTGGATACGTGGCAGGAGGAGTGGACCCGGGATACCGAAGGTAACGCCACCTGGACCCGTCGTCTCATAAAAGACGTCAGAAAGTGGGTGGAGAGGAAACATGGTGAGGTGGATTATCACCTCACCCAAGTTCAACGGTGGGAAATCCCGTCAAACGGTGGGAAATGGTCGGAATTTCTTCGGAAAACCGGCCTGCTGGGGGATATGCGAAGACCGCGGCTTAAAACCCGCGCGTTCGGAGCAGAAGACTCGGCCCCAGGTGGTCATCACACCGTAAACACCCGGTGGTCTCTGCCGGAGCGACTGTTGAAATACACGTCGTCCCGTCGGGGGCCACCGGATGAACGGGGATCTTGGCTCCCAGGATCGCGTGGTGAGGCCACTATAACACCTTCCAATTCTCAAGGTGTGTTGCGCGCTGAAGGGATGCAAGGATGGGGGGAAGCCCATCCATTAGCGGACTCGTGGGGGCCGACACTGTCGGTACGGGTCTGGCAAGCTCGCGGCACCCTAGCTGAAATTATACTTACCTCCAAAAGTGTGATTTCTCCTTACTTACCTTTTCCCATCCTTAAGCCGCGAGGTAATCCATGGTGATCCGACTCCGACGGTATTAGGGCAACCGAGGGCGAAGGAGTATCCAGTTTCGTCCTACTTACCTAAAACAAAACAAATCATTATGGAAAAGTCACATAAGGATATAACGTTTACGATGCAGGGGAGGGATACCCCAGTATCGGTCGGTGAGATGGTGCAGGCGCAGGCCATCCCCGACCGTCAGCCAACTACTGCGACCAAAACAACGAGCGACGACCTAGTCCTAACCGGGACACCAGAAAATGACATTTTCGTCATTGAAGATAGAGACAGCCCCGACAAATTTCTTCGGCGGCTGGCCCAGGCGAGTAAGAGGAAAAGACTCGAGTCCCCTGAGGACCGAGGATGCGAGACCATTAGTAAAGCCAAGGCAATCCTGGCTAACTTCACAGACCTCGTCAGACTAGCCGAAAAAATGGCTAATAACATCGACCGGAACACGAAAAAGGAAATTAAGGAAATTAGCATCCAGTTGTCTAGGAAAACTGCCAAACTAAATAATATGGATATGTGGGACTGGCTGGAGGAAATTGTAGACAACTCGATTGAAACATGGAACCATCCACAAACGAAAACAGTCGACCAAGCGATACAGACGGAACCGGACAAGAAAGGACAAGAAAACCAAGACGTGGAAAAGCAAAACAGCAAACTGGTGACGACAAGCACCCAAACTTATACAGACGAACAATGGGAAGCTGTTAATATAAGAAAACAAATCGATGAAGCGATTGAAGAAAAAGAAATAATAAGTCTTGCAAGAAGAAACTGGGTAAACGCAGCATATCTCAAAACCGAGATTGTACATTGTGTACAGTCGCATTATGGAAAAGAAACCCTACTCTTTATAGACACTAATGAGTACAGTAATTATTGGTATGGAAGGAAACTAATCCAGGAACAACCCCAAATTAAAGACCTAATTGATAATGGCAAGTTAAAAGAAGGAAAGATGACAGTTGTACGCACAAATATAGAAGTCGAAGAAGATGAAAAAAGTGGAAACTTAAGCTCAGAAGAGAAAATAACATACATCATTGGCATCAAAAGCTCAAATGCAGAGGAAGGAAACGACAGCACCGAAGGACTTTTTGCAAACTGTAAGCAGCTGGTAGGAAAACTGGTACGAAATGACACACGGGAAATATCTGTGAGCATCGCGGCACACACAGATCATACATTGACCAGAAACATGTTGGAAATCCTATTAAAAAATACTGATATAAAAGCCACCTTCTATCTTGGCGACACACGGGAACGGTATAACAGGAACATAGGGAGCGCGAAACCCCGAACACAAAGCCGTAGCTCGTTACAATCCGATATGTGGAAGACGGAGACCCTACATTTGAGACAGATTGCCGAGGATGCTAGTACATACGCTACTGCAGTTAGAAAAATGAAAACGGACCTAGATCTGAAAAAACACGAAATTCGAATTATCAGACAAGAAAAACAGAAGGACGGAACAATAAAACTCAAAATAGCTGGGAAAACGGATGACAGTAAATTGCAATTTAGACAAGATATGGACAGAGCCCTGAATGGCGTAGCAAAAGTTGACAAAGTAATAAAAAAGAAACAAATTTTAGTTAGGGATCTGAGCTGGGACAGTTCTGTAGATGATATAAAAGACACAATAGAGAGGGAACTGGAAATAGTCGGTGAATACATGGAGATTAACCTATCAAAGAAAGAGAATAGCAAAGGACTAAAATATGCCATTGTAACAATGAGAGAAGAAACTGCAATCGCTCTACTCCAGAGGAGACGATTGGCTGTGAAATGGGACAGGTGTAGGATACAGGAACTGTATAAACCGAGTAGATGCTATAAGTGCTATAAAATGGGACATTTTACTGGAGAATGCAAGGAAAGAGAACAGATAACAGCAAAATGCTTACGCTGCTGCCAGACAGGACACACGGTGAGTGAATGTAAAAATGAACCACACTGTGCCGCC
This sequence comes from Ips typographus, assembly GCF_016097725.1. NCBI lineage: Eukaryota > Metazoa > Arthropoda > Insecta > Coleoptera > Curculionidae > Ips > Ips typographus. Next base: position 279,739 of record NW_028098583.1, read on the forward strand.
TGCAACTGCGCTGGACACAGGGACGACTCCATGGCTTGCCCAAACTATAGGAACTTAGTAAAGAAAATGAAGCAAGAAAGCATCAGCAATGGCTACTAAAAACCAATGTCACAATGAAGAACCTTATAACAACAAACACAAAATCCTGCAAATAAATCCCGATAGAAAGCGCCTAGCACATAACTTATTGGAACACTTTGTCAGATGTCAGAAAATAGATATGGTAATAGGACAGGAACCCGGTAGTAACCTACCGGGCGCAGCAATTGTTGATAAACGCAGAGACTGTTTTATCTGGCTACCCAACATAAAGACGGTTACAAAGATACACGTTGGAGAGGGTGTGATCGGAGTGGAGCTGGAACAAACTTGGTACGTGTCCTGTTACTTTTCCCCCAATAGATCTGTAGCGGAATTCGATACATACTTGGAAGAGCTTGATAGATTCCTCAAAATGCTTCAAACCCGTCAGATAGTGGTGTGCGGAGACTTTAACGCCAAGAGTAAGGCCTGCGGAGCTAAAACCACCGACAAAAAAGGGGATAAATTGGAAGAGTGTATATGGGGAAATGAACTGATTTGTATGAATGACGGTAAAAGCACCTTTGTCAATGCAAATGGAGCCTCCCTCATCGACGTGACGCTGGTCTCTCCCAGCCTTATACCAAGAATACCAGATTGGAGAGTGCTAGATGACGATAGCGGCAGTGAACACTTTTATATTTGCTTTCATGTAAATAGAAAAGTTAAACACACACTAGATGTAAATACAAGTAATATTAGAAATGTACATATTGCAGATAAAAAACCAGAACAACCGAACACTCCGCATAAGGGGTGGAAAGTTACAGAAGCCGGAATGGAGCAGCTACGTAAACATCTGGATCAACACAAAGTACCCGCCGACGGGGACGCTCTTACTCTTGTTGAACACATTAGAAATGCATGTGATAATTGCTTAAGACAGAAAAAATGGAACGGGACGCACAAACAAGTATACTGGTGGAACGCGGAGATCTCGGAAAAGAGAACAGAATGCCATGCCAAACGCAGAAAACTCACAAGGGCTAAAACAAAGGGTGACGTCGATGGGACTACCATGTACGCAGGGTTGCTGAAAGTCGCAAGAAAAGAACTGAAAACTGCTATATACAAAGCAAAAGAACGCTCATGGGAACGCTTACAACAAGAACTCGACGACGATATATGGGGCAAAGCCTACCAAATAGTTACCAAAAAGTTTAGACAAAACCCTCCACTAGTAGAAGAGGAAATGAAACACCAAGTGAAAAAACTGTTCCCGGAGGTAAGTCCAATCATATGGAGAAGAAAAGACACTAGTCAAGACGAGATACACGAAATCAGCGAGCATGAGGTTAACAATCACGTTATAAGCTTAAAGAACAGAAAAGCCCCAGGCCCGGATATGATCACCGCCGAACTACTGAAAGCGACTAAAACCTCTTACATAACAACATTGAGTAATATTATAAACAGATCTATTAAAGAACAAGTGCTGCCTGACGTATGGAAAACGTCACGCCTGGTACTGTTGGAAAAACCAGCAAAAATTCCTGGAAGTGAAAAGTCGTACAGACCAATCTGTATTCTAGACTCAATGGCGAAGGTGATGGAGAGAATAATCAATGAGAGACTGAGGAATGAGCTAGAAGAATCCAATGCCCTGCACCCCAACCAATTTGGATTTAGGAAGGGTAGAAGTACGCTTGATGCATTAAAGTGCATCGAAAGCATTGTAAAGCGAATCTCGTCCCATGCTTACAAAAACCAGGAGTGCTGTGCAATGATTACCCTGGACATAAAAAATGCCTTTAATTCCGCACCATGGGACAGAATTATAGAGGCACTGACTAAGGCAAAAGTGAGTAATTACTTGATAAACCTCATACAGAACTACCTGGAGAATAGAGTAATTATACTACCGAATGGTGACACATATAGAATGACGTGTGGGGTCCCGCAGGGCTCGGTCCTAGGACCCACTCTATGGAACATCTTTTATAATCAAGTACTAACGGCAATAGATGAAAAAGACATTACACTAGTAGCATATGCTGATGACCTTGCGGTTATAATCAAGGCCAAGAACCCGGCCAACCTGGAAGAATCAGCCAAATACGCACTGGAACAGATTAGCGGAAAACTCAAGTACATGGGTCTAACACTGGCTGTGCATAAAACTGAAAGCACAATACTGAGAGGATGGCTGAAGTGTAAGGACGTAAAATTTAAATTGGAAGACACCGACATCGCCCTTCAGACTTCTTTGAAATATATGGGCATACACATTGACCGCAACTGGAACTTCAGAACACACGCCCAAAAGATAAAAGAAAAAACCCAGGAAATGATCAAGTACCTTTGCAGACTAACATCTAACACTAATGGACCTAGAGCCTCAAAAAAAAGACTACTGGCCTGCGCAGTTCACTCAGTTGTCTTGTACGGGGCACCAATCTGGAAGAAAGTGATTGAACACAAGAACCACGCTGCTTCGTTAGAGGGAATTAACAGAAAATTGGCCCTCATGATATCGGCTGCATACAGGAGTGCCCCCACAGAAGCCGCCCTTGTGCTCGCCAAGATACCGCCAATAAAACTGAGAATTGAACAGAGAATTAAAATCTACAACGAAGGACAGCAGGTCGCCAATGAAGCCAAAGAACTTGAACTTACAAAATGGGAAGCAAAATGGAATTTATACGACGGTCACGCCAAAAAGTTTATACCGGACTTAAAAA